>NW_009921635.1:0-7144 GCF_000696875.1 Nestor notabilis | reverse complement strand
CCCCTCCGGACCCCCCCGAGCCCCGGGGGCCGCAGGAAGGGGTTTTCCAACGAGCAGAGAGCATCCCTACCCCGGCTTATAGGTACCGTCTATAGGCACTGCCTATAGGTGCTGTTGGGGGTATTTTGGAAGCCTGGAGCTAATTGTAAAGATGGCTTAATTAGGAAGAAAGCCCTGGGATTTTCCTTTTGGATAGGTTTGTATGGATAGGGTCCTCCCCGCTCTGCAAATGGTTTTGGCATAAGAGAGGGATCAACATGGGCTGGGATGCATAGGATGGATGGATAGGTGGATAGAGAGATGAACAGAAGAACAAATGGATGGACAGGAGGATGGATGGATGCTCGGGCTAGCACAACACAGCTTTCTGGGGAAGCAAGTGAGGTATCTCTGCTCCCCAGTGTGGGAGCAGAGAAGGGAGGGAACCAACAATGTGGGGCAGTGAGGACCAGGAGTGAAGATGCACGTCCCCAAGGAGGATGCTCCAGGCGGGGACACCAAGGGTGTCCCCATCACTCCTGATGGGTGAGCTGGCCAAGGCTGCAGGCAACATCACAGGCACTGGATGCTCCTGGGCTTTCTTACAGGAGCAGCAAGGCACTGGGGAGGTCCCACAGCAGGTGCCCCCTCCTACCTTGCTGGGTGAGAGCCCCCCGGAGCACAGGAGGATGGTGGCAGTGGGAAGGAGGCACCGTCCCTGCTCACACACTGTGGCTGCAGCGCGCCGGGCTGGGAATGACAATCTTCTTGCAGTCAATAAATGCTGCGTTGTGTAAATCAGTGCACGGGGCTGCTCACACCAGAGGAAATGAGAGATGAAACCGCCCATGGCTCCTCAGCCCCCTTCTGCCAGGAGCAGGGCTGAGCCAAAGGGGCTCCTGCAAACCCATCGCAGGCAGAAAACAAGCCAGGTGGAAATTTCCATCTTTTCTCCTTGGCTGAAATAGCCAGAATTTGGCTCAAAACAACCCTGACTGCTGCGACAGGCTCGGCCCGGAGCCAGGGGTTCAGCTTGCCCTGCTCCCCCCTTGGCTGAGCACTCACACAGCTCAGTGCACTAGTGCAAGGGGGAATGCAGCTGGGTTTGTTCTGCTCTCGTTTGACAGTGTCACAGTAAAATCTCAAAGCACCTTCTCCTCTTGGGGTATGATGTCCCCTCGCCCTATACCAGACCCCACCACCCTCTTCCAGGTTTAAGAGGCTTAAGAAATAAGGGGTGACTTGTGGTGGGGGTTCCAGCCTGGTTGGCACCCAGACAGTGCGAGAGCTCCACTAAAAGAGCAGGATGAGATGAAGCATATGTGCTCTCGCCTTTTCACGGCTCACCGCTGAGGCCCTGCTGTTTGCCAGGCAGCATTACTCACTGCCTTCCGCAGGGATTCTCCCCAGGAGCTGGTTCTCCCCATCCCAAAACCCCAGGTATAGAACTATGCGGGGTGGGGGGTGGGGGTGTCCTTTAAAAGCAACCGAGCTCAGGGGAGCATCTCAGCTCCCAAATGCATTTCATGCTGTCTGAGCCACAGGGAAGATGCTACAACCAAACACTTCATGGCAAAGAACAAGCTCCTGAGTTTCACCATCCTGTCTAAATCATGACCTCCTCATCCCTATTTTGGGGTACAAAGGGGTTCCCTTTCTGCTATGGGCTGTGCTGGGGTACCCAAAGAAGCTTCTATGTGTTGGAGGGCTATGGGGGACCACAGCGAGATGAGCTCATCAGGGTGAACTCCAAGTCCTTTTCTCTCTGCTCTCCCTATCCCTAAGGGCAGTGCTACCCCCACCACACACTGTCCACCCATCCAAGGTGCTCGAGCATGGGCAGGCTGAGCCACCCCTGCCCTACGGGGCCATGGGGGGATCCCATGAGCTGGGCTCTCCCTGGGGTTTGCTGGGCTCTTCAATTTTTAAGCTGGCCCTGAATAATTCAGCTCTGATGGAGCTGGCTCGAGGTTGGTGAGCTCGGATGCTCCTTGGGTTTCTGCTTGACCCACTTTAACAGCCAGGAAAGCCTGCCAGGCGTGATGATGCTCTGAGTGCAAGGGGACAAAGCTGGCCCAAAGATCCCATCCCATGCACACATCCCCATCCTAGAGCCTTTCCCCTACATCCAAAACCATGGACCACAGAGCATCCCACACCCATAGCTTCTTAGAGGTATTTCTGCCTTCTCCCCTTTTCCTGCCTTTCCCAGCTGCTGGCATGAGCAGTTACACCCCAGCAGTGTTTGCTGGGTTACAAGGAGGGATTTGCTCCGCTCTGAACCAGCTAACACCCTGCAGCCACCTTGCCACAGATCCTTGCTATGCAGAGCCTCACCTCACTTGCCGGGAGCCTGGTCGAGCACTGATTAATCCCACAGGGGGGAATAAGATGCTGCCGGTTCATTTGTCTCAGAGACCTTGGATTAGGATGGTCTCCAGGAATCCTCTGTGCTGCAGCTTTTTCTTGCCCTTCCAGCTTTGTTAATCAGCGCTGCTGTGGAGGTGAGAGGAAGGAGAGACCTTTCAGGTATCTGCATCTCACTGCACTGCCAAAACCCCATAAGCCATGGCTTTAAACCCTTGGGTACTGCAGGAAGTGGCTGTCCCTGCTATCCCCATCCTGTGGGCATAGCCATGGGTCATCCCTAAGGTAAGGGGGGGACAAAGCAGCTCTTTAACCAAACCATGCTCACCCTGGGCATCCTGTGCCCAACATCATGTCTCCTCTGGACCAGCCAGGGTGAGTGACACCGTACCTGTGACTGGGAGCAGGTATAGGGATGAAACATCCGGACACCCTCCAACACCCTCATGCTCAGTGGTCCCAGGAACGCTGCACATCCGCCTTTTCATGGGAATGGGATGCCATTCCCAAGCCTGCAACCCCCTCTTGGAAAAGCTCCTTTAAATAGCATCACAGCCTTCACATCCTTCCCAGGGGTCTCTCCCAGTGCCAGCCAAGCGTGCAGTGCCGGCACCGGGAGCATCCTCCGCGGCGCTGGCTTTGCGTGGATAGAGAGGATATTAATGAGGGATGTTGTCTCTTGGCTGGAGTCACACTTGAGGGATTATCGGGGCCTGCAAGGAGCAGGGAGCAGCCAGGGAATTTGTTCAATGCAAGCAGAGGGTTTGTACAATCCGATTGCAGGCGAACAGAAATCCTCGGTGCTGGCGGGAGCGCGGCACGGGAATCCGAGGGGATTAACTGAGTTTTCCTCAAGCTTTGCAACAGGACTGGGGTGGGAGGAGGGATTGCTCTCAGCCCAAAGCACTGGGTTTAAATGCTCTGGGGAGCACCAGCTTTGGGGCACCCAACTATCATCCCAAGACCAAAGAACAACTTCTTCCATGCGGATGCTCTGTTATCTGGGTGCCCCCAGATAGGCTAAACCAGCCTTGGAGAGCGGGACAAACCCATAGAGGATACCACAACCTTTGCATGTCCCCCACTTCCCTTCTTTGCTGGAACAGATTTGCATCCCTCACTAATTAATCCAAGAGGAGCTGCTAATTCAGCTCCTTGATTGCAACTTTGCATAATTGCTGCATGCACGGGACGGGATAAAAAAGGAGACAATCAGTGGTGGGTGCAGAGGAAACAAGGGCAGGGAAGGGCTGGTTCAGCTCCCACTCACCTGGCTTTTAGAGATCCAGGCTGGGAAAAGAGATCTTCCTTTGGAGGGAGACAATGGTGACAGATACTCTTGGGCCTGAGCCCCTCTGGCGATGGGAAAACAGGGAAACCCCAAGTTACAGGCAATACAGCCCCCTTCTACTGTGCTACCACATGCTGCCCTCCTCCCTGTGCTTCCCTTTTCCCAGTGTCCAAGGGGTTGTCTGTAGGTTTCAGAGTGAATGCTCCACCAAAGTTGGAACTGGATGATCTTAAGGTCTTTTCCAACCCAAACCATTCTATGATTCTATGGTGAGCAGAGCAAATGCATCCCCCCAGGGGCAGTGCCTCAGGCTTCTCCCCTACCCACTGGGCACATTTACACCCTATGGCCATAAAGACTGTTAAGTCCCCTAAAACAAGACCCAGAGGACAGCAAGCAAACCGATACTCATATCGGTTTGAGTGTTATTCTACCACTTTCCTCTTCCCCCTCCACTCACACAGCACGCACAGACATTCCTCCCCATCACTCTTACACCTCCAGCACCCTGAAAGCTGAGCGACAGGGCAGCAAACAGCAGCAGACAGACCAGCCCCATGCTCCTTATTCACATCCTGCCCTGCGAAAGAAAAGAGCTACTTTCAGCTCCAGCCTTTTCTCTAGACAAATGCGGCTCCCTTCCCTGGCCCCATGGTGAGGGCTGAAAGGGGGCTGGCCCCACCACCCCTCTTAATCAGCGGGGACATGCATGAAGCCTAATGCTGTCGTGAGCATCTCGGTGCTATTGACACACACGGTGCATTAAACGCCTTACAGAGGATTTGCATAAGCTCAGGGAGGGAGGAAGAGCACGAAGAAGTGTCGACAATGGGCAAGTAAATGCATTAAAGTGCTTAGGGGGGGAAAAATCTGATAAAGGAATAAACCAGTTAAGGGAATATATTACTCACAGCCCAGTTATTCAAATCCTGCCTTATAGGAAATCCTCTTAAAGCGATCACCTGATTGTGTGTTAAATTCCTAATTGAATAATAAAGGAATTATGTATTTCTGCCATAAAGGCACAAAGATGGGAGCCCACGTGGATGTTCATTTGGGGGGGTGTGGGGAGAAGGGGCTTGGAGCAGCAGCACCATACAGAAGGTATGTGATGGGAGATCTGGGACCAAGGGATAGGGGCACTGGGAGGGATGCCTTTGAGGGCAGCAGAGGAAAGCTCTGCTGGGATGGTTGGAGGAACGATCAGAATCACAGCATCATTAGGGTTGGAAGGGGCCTTTGGACATCATCTAGTCCAAAATGATGGTGCCCAGGGGAGGAGAAGGACCCGATGGATCTCCAAGGCTCCTCCAGCCCTGGTTGCTGCAACATCCCGAAGGATGAAAATGCACCAAAGGTGACTCCATCCCTGGAGCTGCAGGGAGCAGAGAGCCTGAAACCAGCCAGGATGTGGGCAAAGGGAGTTTTGGGGGGTTACAGCAGCCCCTGGAGCAACTGAGGAGCAAAGGGAAGGGGTAACCCCACTGCTGCCATAGGTCCTGCAGCACCTTGCACCCCAGTTTTCCCACCCAGGGCTGAGGGTGATGGCAGCATCACAGCTCCTGCCCTTCCCTGCTCCAAATAAGATGCAAATACATAAATAAGGAACAAAAAAACGCATCAGCTGGCACTCGAGAGGTGATGGAGAACAGGAGGAATGACAGGCACTGAACCCACAGCCTGTACGGGGAGAGGAGGGGGCAGAGAGAAAAAGAGAAACAAAAGAGCTATAAATAGCCCTGGGAGCTGCTTTCTTCCCGGAGATCAGTTTTTCTACCCAGCTGCTTCATTTCATAAACAGGATTTTTTATTTATTTCCCCCCCCACCCCCCCCTTTACTCCACTTTCTATTTATTTATGCTTAAACCCAATCCCACCGCTTTGCCTCTTAAAAGCAAGTTAAAAATATAACCCAAAACCCCCAAAACCAAGAGGGAAAAGAAAGCCCCAACCCCCTCGATGGCTCCTGCCTTGCTCCAGCTCTTTATAGGTAATTGAATATCCCAGAGTGCATCTGCTAATGCAAACTCCAATATAAATAAGCAGCAGCGGTGAGCTCGGGGAGGGCAGAGGCAGCAGCTGAGAACACAAAGCCAAGAGCGGGGCTGCCAGAGGCTTTTCATTAGGCAGAATAGGGCTGTAGGGCCAGGCTGGGGTCCCACTCCGGGGTGAGTGAAGCCACTGGGGAGGGAGGATGTGCAGGGAGATGGGTATTGAGTTATCCTCACCCCAATGCCCTCTCTAGAGCCAGAGCAATGGGGGCAAAGCCCCCCGATTTGCAGGGGAGACCCCTGCACCCCTTAGCCCAGCCATACCCATACAGAGGAGCTCACGGTGCCTGCACCGTCTCGCTTCAGCATCCTCCAGGAGCAGGCAGGGACATCTGAGATGACAGGAGCAATTCAAGCCTTCAGAGGCCATCGTTCTGTGCACACGTTGTTTTGGTTCCAAAAAGACTTTTAGTGACTGATTTCAGGTGGTGAAAAGAAGTAGCTGCGTCCTGACCTCTTGAAATGCAAATTGCCTTTTGCCCTGGGAGAGATGAAAGGCTGTTTTCTATCCAAAACATTAGAAAGGAGTGAGATAATGTCTCCTGGCTCTGCCTCCCTGCTTTCCTTTGCAGCGTTGTTTGCAGGTGAGAAGAGATGCTATTTGTGATTCCTGTGTGTTTGTCACCCACACAGAAGGGACTCAGGGTGCTGAAGGGCTGGGGGTGCCCAGGGGGCATCTGGAACAGAGAATCCTGTATCCCAATAGTGCACAGGGAATAGGGTTTCTATTTCCTTACAAACCAGACCTGCTCCAGGCAGCAGCTTTACCCTCTTCTGCCAGGACTCAGTGGCAGAGCAGGAGTACAGGCACTGGCTTAAAGACACAGCTAAAGCCAGCACCAGGCTATGGTCTGGCCCCACCATCGTCTCCCAGCTCCTTCTCCAGCCTCCCAGCAGCTTTCCCAGGCAGGAGGCCCGTGGCACACAGAGCAGCCAAGAGCCCTCTGGATCCCGGCGCTGCCTTTGCCCTCCCCCAGCCTCTGAGCCAACACAGACCATTTATTGCTCTTGTTCTGCTCAGTCACGGAGCACTAGTACGTGCTCAGGGCACCTTCTGTGCACTGAAGGGAAAAAGGGAAGGAGCAGGGATATGCTGGGGACGAAAGGCTGGGATGCTCCCATGAAATGAGCAGGGATGCTTCAAGCAGGGGGGAAGGCTGGGAAGCTGCCAGAGAAGGGAGGAAAGAAGATGGATGTTCCAGGGGAGTCTCTGAGAGAAGGAGCAGGGATGCTCCAGGGGGAAAAAAAGGCTGGGAGGCTGTCGGGGAAGGAGCAGGGATGCTCTAGGGTAAAGTACATGGATATTCTGGGGGCAGAAGGCTGGGATGCTGCCGGGGATGGAGGAAAGAACATGGATGCTCCGAGGGCTGAGGGTGGGAGCTCCGGGGAAGGAGCGAGGACACGCTCCGCGCTGCGGGGCCCCGCACCACCATCTAGCGGCTGCGCGGCGGCGGAG
>NW_009921634.1:91291-95178 GCF_000696875.1 Nestor notabilis | reverse complement strand
CCCGGCTCCTGGGGGTGACCCAGCGCTGTGTAAGGGCTCTGCCGTGCTGTGGGGGCCTTCCCCGGCCGGGTCTCCAGAGCCTCGGGCCCCGACAGCGGTGGGGAGGCCTCAGTGCTGGAGCAGGGCTTCTCCTGAGGGGTGTCTGCCCTTCTCCCACCGTGCGTGGCTCATCCCTCTCTGTTCCGCTTACTTTGTGTTGGCTTCAGAAGAGCAAGCCCTGCAGTTACCACTGGCTGAATGGCATACAGGGAGGGTCAGGGCACGGTGTTCTTGTTGCTGTTGTGTCTGTAGTTGGTCCCCGTTCACAAACATCCGTCAGCAGCGAGTAAAATGGGGCTGGTTGGAAAAGCCGTAGGACTAGGAAGTCCTGTCTGCAGACTGCATCCTGGTTTAGGATGTGGTGGTGGGAAAAGTCCTCTTTCTGAGTCAGACCATGTTATGGGGGATGAAAACAAAGCAGTTGTGTCTAGTCATGTTTAGACTATTGATTTTTGTCTGCTCTTATTCCTGAACCCTCTTTCCTTCTGCTAGAGGATGATTCTGTGATACACATGGAGCCAAGCAAGTGCCTGAATTCACTGGTTTCCCTCTGTGCTTTTCTTTAGCTGCTTGTCCCTCTCTTCTGTGCTGCTTATAATCAGTGGGTTGGCAGCTGATGTCCCACACTGAAGCTTTGAAGTGTTATGCACCATGTCTAAAGCAGGTCTGGGCAGCAAACAGTCACACCAGCGTCATTATGAGTTGTAATGAGCTTTGAAACTTTGGTTCCTACTTCAGTGTCTTTGCCATAGAGTACAGTCATTCTGTTATTTTGGAGAAGCTCTTGTAGCAATAGTTCTGTATCAAGGACGTGTTATGGTTTTAAAATCCTCTCAGAATGCTGATTAAGATAAAACCCCATTCTTTCCTTACTCTGGCAACTGCTCTTTCTGCTTTTGCAAAGCTTCATGTAGATGGTGACACTGAAAAAGGAGCTTCAGAACTTCTTCACCTTTCCAGAGTTGAGTCTGTGGTCTCTGGGTTGGATGCTAACAGAGGAACACACTGAACACACTGAGGTGTTTAACACAGACCTCTCCGTTGTGAGCATATGTGGTTTGTTAGTATTGCAAGAAAAACTGTTACAAACCCTGGCTTATTTAGGTTGGAGTTACACCTCTGTGTATGCAGATGGAGAAGAGTTTGACCTCATGTATGACACGGGTAGTATTGCAGTTTGGTACCTTTACTTTTGTATGTAACATGCTGTAAGGGAAAGGAATGGGAAGTGAATACCCAAATCCATACTACTAAAAGGAGTGGTCTTCCTGCAAATGCTATATCCCGACCTACACATGCTCAGTGGTGCAGTTGTTCATGAGTTCACAAGGACCTTTTGCATAATAAATGATTAATTGTGAAAACCTGGAAAAATCGGGTTTCTCACCTGGATTTTGAGGTTTTGCTGGGCACTTACACCTTACGTTTGGGACAAGGAGAAACTGTGTGTATTTAAAGTGTGTGTGCTTGCTGTGTCTTTATAAGCCTCAAATTACATAAGCTGGAGGGGGAAGCATGGTAAGTTGTAGCTAGATAACCTTAATTTAGAGGAAATACAGTGATTTGTAGATAGGGGAAGAATGTGTAATATATGTATATTGCTTGTGACAGTGTCTCCTGTAGTACTTGTCTTTCTGTCTTCACTCCCCTTCCCCCATTTTCTTTCCTATAATTTCCAAGAGTATTTTTAAGGGCCTTTTATATCTCTTATTTTAATAAACCTGGACTTAATTTCATTTATAATATAAAATGAAAGTGAACTCATGTTACTGTATTCTCCAAATAAGAAATGGGGTTTGTCCACTAATCTTTGGCTCACAGGCCCTGGCATTTGGGCTGGTTTAGGTCCAGTGTTTTAGACACAACATTGAGGTTATAAACTCAATGGAATTAAAACTACTCAGCAGAACAGCTGATAACTAAACCTCCAGAATTTAATTAGAGCTTGTGCTTTGGATGTAGAGATTCTTTGCACAGCTTCAAGTGGCACATTGAGCCAGACCATGAAAACCTGCAAGTAGAACTGATTGCAAAGGAAGGCAGTAAGTGTTGTGTTAATATTCACATGTCTTAAGGTCAGCCAAGTACAAAAAGCAAATGGCATGGAAAGGAATTGAAATGACTTTCTTCTCTATGTTGCTTTGTGTAGTAGCTCAGGTGAGGGTGAACTTGCCAAGCAACAGGTCACTTCTTTTGCTGTTTTCTATGCCCATAAAATACTGTTGCAAACAGATTTGGGTGGGTTGAATGTATCTTTGTTATAACTTAGCTTCAGGAAGCAAATAGCAAATCTTAAGAGCAGGCTATTGGTTTGAAATGTGGCAAGGCTTTATTTTCTGGAGAGCTTTATTTCCAATACCTTTATGGAGTCTTCTGCCAATCCTGGGGGTTTTACACTTGCATTTCCCTGTTTATTTAGAAGGCTTTTGATTTCTCTCTTGCTCCTGTGTGAAAGGCCCATGAAAGGAAACAGTGTATGAAAAGCAGGAGAACTTTGATTATGTTCTTCTGTAGTAAACAACAAAACCAGAGGATCTTCCTCAAGTATTATGATACTATTATTGGTTAGAGCAAAGAGGGTGATGTCTTTCAAAAAGAAACCTTGTTTAGGTCTGAGCAATCCATTTAGTATTTCTACACTCAGTCTGATTGTCCGTAAAATGCTTTGAAATGCAAAGCTGAAAGGGCTTTTAGAAATATGAATGATTTGATTAATGAAAGGATAACTTCTGATATTTACTCAAGCTCAGTAGCTTTCTGTTGCAAGAGACTCAATAATTTCCTTTCCTCTGATACTAGATTTAGGGATTCTTGTACTTATGTCACTTCCCAGAGGAAAGTGTCTTGCTTTCTGGGAGAGTGGGGGCAGATCCTTGACAAAGTTTAATGTATTCCAGGAGCACTGAAATCCAGTAAGAAATGGAATTTTATGGGAGCTGGGGCCATGGTCTAAAATCGGGATGTTGCTGCTGCTTTGGGAAAGTTAAGTGCATAAATATCAGCGTGGCAGCAGGATTATCATTGTTGTTTATCACAGTCTCTGTATAGCCTGGGAATGTTGGGTCATCCCTATAGTCCCTGCAGTGTTGCTTTTCATCAGCTCTGAATGCAGAAAACTCTGACATGAGCTGTACTCTGCTCTTGTGAGACCCCCCCCCCTGCAGCACTGGGTGCAGTTCTGGGGTCCTCAGCATAAAAAGGACATGGAGCTGTTGGAGCAAGTCCAGAGGAGGCCACGAGGATGATCAGGGACTGGAGCAGCTTCCGTGTGGAGCTAGGCTGAGAACATTGGGGCTGTTGAGCCTTGAGAAAAGAAGCTGTGTGGAGACCTCAGACATAAGGCAGAAGCTCTTCCCTGTGAGTGTGCTGAGGCGCTGGCACAGGGTGCCCAGAGAAGCTGTGGCTGCCCCATCCCTGGCAGTGTTCAAGGCCAGGTTGGAGCCACTTGCTCTAGTGGAAGGTGTCCCTCACACTAGACCCCCTGTGTCAGGGTTTCTTGTTTTTTCCTATTGGGTTTTCTTTCATAGAATGGTTTGGGTTGGAAAGGACCTTAATTCCTTCCAATTAGCTCTTCACCTATTACTTATTTTTATTTCAGAATTCATACATTCACAAAAGGTAATATTAACTGTAGTATAAGAAAACCAATGTCTCCTCAATCAAGCAGACAGTCCATGCATCTTCATATACAAGCTCTTCAGTCTAAGTCCTTCTCTAGGTCTAAATAGCAACATTTCTCCTACCCAACCAGTAGGAAAGTTACTTGGTAGCATTCCGTGAACTTTCACAGAATTCCAGGCTGGTTTGTGTTGGAAGGGACCTTAAAGCTCCTCCAGCTCCAACCCCTG
>NW_009921634.1:83099-91260 GCF_000696875.1 Nestor notabilis | reverse complement strand
GGGACACCTTCCACTAGAGCAGGTTGCTCCAAGCCCCTGTGTCCAACCTGGCCTTGAACACTGCCAGGGATGGGGCAGCCACAGCTTCTCTGGGCACCCTGTGCCAGCGCCTCAGCACCCTCACAGGGAAGAGCTTCTGCCTCCAACCTGTTAAACTTCCCCTGTTTCAGTTTGACCCCATCACCCCTTGTCCTATCACTCCAGTCCCTGATGAAGGTCCCTCTGCAGCATCCTTGTAGCCCCCTTCAGACACTGGAAGCTGCTCTGAGGTCTCCAGCAGCTTCTCTTCTCCAGGCTGAACAGCCCCAATGTTCTCAGCCTGTCTCCATACAGGAGCTGCTCCAGCCCCTGATCATCCTTGTGGCCTCCTCTGGACATAGCTCCTGGGATGGTGACTTCCGGAGTAGGATTCTGGCTATCAGGGCTTTACAGCTTCCATCTCATCCTCCTGCTGGGTGGTTGAAAGCAGAGCAGTGGTGCTCATGCCTTAGCACACCTGCTTTCAAAACGTGTTAACTCCCTCATGTATGAAAAGGATCCTTCCAGCTCCTTAAATAGAAAGTACTTTGTAAGGTCGAAGTACTGTTGAAGTCTGATACTGAGCACTTGGGCTTTAGCAACATCTCTTTTAAAACCAGTGCAGAGAACAGAATATTCTACTCAGCTGCTGGAGGACAACTTGGAGAAGACGTGTTTTAGCTTCCAGAGGACAAGCCTGTGTATGTATATTGATTTTCCATAACCTTTTGTTTCGTTGCTTGCTGGTTGAAGCAGCTTTTGTGCTCTGCAAGAAGCAACATGGCATTTAGCAAATGCTGTATTTTTGGAGCCGCATCTTGTCACATTTTTAATTGGTGGCTGTTTCTGCCTCTTTTTTTTTTTTTTATTGTTGGGCACTTTTCTTTCCAATTAAAGGGTGTGATTTTTTCAAACTGGCCTTTAAGAGCTTGTTTAATTGGGAGAAAACAAACTTTAGCAGTGACTCCGTAAGACCTGATTGAAATCTTTGTGCTCAGCTTTCACACAGGCAAACACACACAACAGACGTCTGCAGGAGCTGAAATTACAGGCAAAAACCCCTTGAACATATTTGCTATTTCACAAGTGGAATTCTCTTTTAATGCTTTTTGGCCATTATTTTTATTAAGTTTACAGTGAACTTTGTTAAATGGATTCTTACTAATGACCTGGTCTGCTTTTTCTGTCTAAAGCCATAGAACTGATATCCTGGTTTGATGTGGAGTGAGGAAGACGGATGTAGAGCTCTTGCACTCATTGTTACGTTGGGAAAATAGCTGCTACAAGAAATATAGCCGAGTTATTCTGATCTCTATGTACTGTAATGGTCTCTTAAAACCACTTTTATTGCTAATGGTGTTTTCCAATGTTATCAAGGTAGCAGCTTTGCTACAAGTAGTTCAGGAATTCATTGAGACCAAATTGTATATGGCAGAGAATGGTTTTAAATGAGAAATTTCCCTGAAACGATCTTGAGGCACTTAGATAAAATGTTTGGCAAGTGGTGGGTTATAGCTTAATACAGATCCTTGGTTATAGCAACAATAGGTGAGGGTGAATATGTGAATACACAGCAGTGTGTGAAGGGACAGCATGTGTAAGAGTAGGTCACACTGTGCTTTGGTAAAAGATTGAGGTACTTGATTTTTCAGCTCTCATTTTAGCTTGAATCAATGCATTTGGCAGAGCTGCAGCTCAGCCTGTCCTTACAAAACCTTAGGAAGCAGAAATAGTTGGTTTTGTTAATAACTGATTACAAGTTCTGTGGTTTCAGTTATTTCAAAGACATTTCCTCCATCAGCTCTTGATTCCAGCATGGTATTGAAGCCTTCATGTTCATGATGAAATTGGCCAAAGCCTCATGGTGATGGATGCAGCACTGCTGGTCTGATGCAGTGTGATATCAAGATGGGATCATAGGACAGGATGCCCTATGGATCCTTAAATAATAAATAATCATCCAGGTGGCAGGTCTCAGGAGCATTGTCCAGCCTCTGCACTTGCAGATTTGAAAATCCTGTTCCTTAAGACTTGATATTTCTCCTGGGAATGTGGCTGAATCCTGTGTCCAGCTCCGGGGCAACAGCACAAGAGGGACGTGGAGCTGCTGGAGCGAGGCCAGAGGAGGCCCCGGAGCTGCTGCGAGGGCTGGAGCAGCTCTGCTCTGGAGCCAGGCTGAGAGAGCTGGGCTGGGGCAGCTGGAGAAGAGAAGGCTCCTGAAGGGGACACCTTAGAGCAGCTCCAGTGCCTAAAGGGGCTCCAGGAGACCTGGAGAGGGGCTTTGGACAAGGGATGTAGGGACAGGACAAGGGGAATGGCTTGAACCTGCCAGAGGGGAGATTGAGATGAGCTCTGAGGCAGAAGCTGTTCCCTGTGAGGGTGCTGAGGCGCTGGCACAGGGTGCCCAGAGAAGCTGTGGCTGCCCCATCCCTGGCAGTGTTCAAGGCCAGGTTGGACACAGGGGCTTGGAGCAACCTGCTCTAGTGGAAGGTGTCCCTGCCCGGGGCAGGGGTTGGAGCTGGAGGAGCTTTAAGGTCCCTTCCAACACAAAACATCCCATGATAATTCACTTAATAGCTGTGTTTGCTTCTTAGATCTAAAGTTACTTATGAAAAAGGGCAGAGAGTTGGCACTTACAGTCTCCTGCACGTGGAGGATCAGGGGTTATGAGCTATGCTTGCATTGTTTGATTTGATGTGGTGAAATCTGATGAAGGTTTGGTTAATTTAGCAAAGTAAAGAATTCCCTGATGATATTTACTTAGATGGCTGTGGCCTTTCCACTGCAGCATTCATGTGTCCATCTGCAAGTCCTCAATGATGAAAAGATCATCAGCTTCTGTTGAAAATGCTCAAACCTACTGTGTAAGCAGCATAAATGATTAATGGAGGAGAGTAGAGGAGGAAAAGGTTTATAATGCTCTGTTTACTTTGAATGTTTAACAGCATTTTGAAGAGAGTTGGTTCTGATGCTTCTTGTTGTGAAGGAGTGACTTCTTTCTTTCTTTGCTTGAGGGAGTAGTTTTTCCTGAATGTTTTGATTGGATTCCTCAAATCCAGTGTTTCATGGGAATCACAGAGTGGTTTGTGTTGGAAATGACCTTAAAGCTCATCTAGCTCCAACCCCTGCCCCGGGCAGGGACACCTTCCACTAGAGCAGGTTGCTCCAAGCCCCTGTGTCCAACCTGGCCTTGAACACTGCCAGGGATGGGGCAGCCACAGCTTCTCTGGGCACCCTGTGCCAGCGCCTCAGCACCCTCACAGGGAAGTACTTCTCTCTTATATCCAGTCTAAATCTACAATCAACTAACTTGTGAAAAGAATGAGAAAACAATTCACCTTGTTGCTGTTGAGTTGAATTGTTAAGTACCTTTTGGATGATAATGTTTTTCTTCTGGGTGGCTTTTGTTTCATAAGAAACCAACTTTTACAGTGATTTCAGTGAGACTCTGCAGAGGCTTCCAAACATATATTATCAGATGATAAGCTTTGAGGTTAAATAGTGCTGGAAGCTGTAGATCACCCCATTTGGGACTTGTCTTTAAGACAACAGGTTTCAATTATAAAATTCAAATAAGTCCATTTAGTTTAATGAACCTCTGGAATTCTGTAGAGCTGTGTAGACACTCTGTGAAGTACAGTTGTTCTTGTCCCACGGTACTTTATAGAACTTTTTCATCCTCCTTTGTTAAAATGTAGCTCCCTATAAGGTCTCACAGGGTGGAACTGCACTTGTAAGGAAGAATACATGCTCTAGACAGTCTTTTTCCAGACTGTTTTTTTTGCACCTATAAATAGAAGGTTTAGGGAAGAAAACCCAACTAAACCAATCCTGATTTTCAGAAAAGGTGGAATTTTATTGTTTCCTTGCTTTCTTATTTTATTAACTCAGACATAAATACCACTAAGTAGTAGTAAGGAGCAGTCCACAGAAGGGCACCGGAGCTGGTGCGGGGCCTGGAGCACAAGTGTGATGAGGAAGGGCTGAGGGACCTGGGGGTTTAGTGTGGAGAAGAGAAGGCTCAGGGGGGACCTGATCGCTCTCTGCAACTGCCTGACAGGAGGATGGAGCCAGGAGGGGGCTGGTCTCTGCTCCCAAGGAACAAGAGATGGCACAAGAGGAAGCGGCCTCAAGCTGCCCCAGGGCAGGTTTAGCTGGAGCTGAGGAACAATTCCTTGCCCAGAGGGTGCTCAGGCATTGGAACAGGCTGCCCAGGGCAGGGCTGGAGTCACTGTCCCTGCAAGTGTTCACAGCCCGTGGAGCCAAGGCCTCAGTGCCAGGGGTCAGTGGTGGCCTTGGCAGGGCTGGGAATGGTTGGGCTGGATGAGCTTGAAGGTCTTTTCCAAGCTGGTTGATTCTGTGCTTCTAAGGTGCCTCCACTAAACATTTGCAAAATGCCTGTTTGATCTTAGGTGTTGCTTCATGTATCACTGTCAGGGGAAGAAACTGCTGCCTGAGCCTTTACACAGCACCCAAGGGTTTAACTGCTGGGACCAGGGTCCACAGCTCCAATGAGTCCATGGGTGCTTCCTCACTCACACACACTTACTCTGGGATGTGCTGCTTCCTCCCCCTTTGATCTCAATCCTGTTTCCTGCAGCTGAGTCTCAGGTGTTGAATTCCAGAAAAAAGTCATCTAATTGAGTGGTGCAGCAAAAGGGACACCTCGAGCTGGTGCCTCCAGGAGGGACCTGGAGCAAAGCAGTGTCTGGGCAGTTACATCCTTATGACTTACGCACTTGCTCCTTTCACACCTTTGTAGTCCAGTGGTGATTGTTTTTGGTCTTGGGTCTTCTAACACCTGGTTGGATTCTTTCTCTGTCTCCATGCAGGCAGGCTGTTAGCTGTTCTTACCTTTTGAGTTGCAGCTTCTGCTGACAGTGGTAACCTCCTTAACTTCTGGTTTGTGCTTCTTGTGCACTAGCTTGATGGCAGAGCACAGGACACTAAAGTCCTGGACCTAGGATAAACATGACACAACAACAGCTAAACCATCAGGGTGTTGTCAGCGGTTTTCCCATACTAAAGACAAAACACAGCACTGCACCAGCTTCTAGGAAAATTGGTAGGAAAACTTAACTATTCCAGCTGAAAGTGTATCTTGGTGAAAGTCCACAGTTTGCAGCCTCAGGCTCCAGCAAATCCAGCTGCTGTGCTAAGCAAGCAGTATCCTAAACCACACAATATTACAAGTCTGAGTGACTCAACGTATTTAAAATGTGCTCATTTAATGTAAATAACTAATCCCAGGCTGGTTTGTGTTGGAAGGGAGCTTAAAGCTCCTCCAGCTCCAACCCCTGCCCCGGGCAGGGACACCTTCCACTAGAGCAGGTTGCTCCAAGCCCCTGTGTCCAACCTGGCCTTGAACACTGCCAGGGATGGGGCAGCCACAGCTTCTCTGGGCACCCTGTGCCAGCACCTCAGCACCCTCACAGGGATGAGCTTCTGCCTCAGAGCTCATCTCAGTCTCCCCTCTGGCAGGTTCAAGCCATTCCCCTTGGCCTGTCCCTACAGGCCTTTAAATATTGCCAAACATTCACTACAAGACCCAGTCCTTGAAATTACTCAGATCAGACCCATTGTGTAATATTCTGTTTTCCTCTATAGCTTTTAGGGAGGAAAAGGTAGGATAATCAGAGACTCGGGGAATCTCAGGTTGGAAGGGACCTCAAGGATCATCTGCTCCAACCTTTCTTGGCAAAGCACCACCCAGACTAGATGTCCCAGCACCTTGCCCAGCTGAATCTTAAGTGTCCAACGTTGGGGAATCCACCACTTCACTGGGGAGATGATCCCAGTGAGTAAGCCCAGTTTATCATCTAGTATTTCTTAGTGCAGAACACTTAGGTGTATTTTTCATGCATTTGTGAAGTTAACACTTGATCTTCCCACCAACCTGTGTTTCGAACTCCCTGCTCCCATTACTGTGGTAATGTGCAACTTGCCAATGTCCGAGTAACCCTCTGGGCAGCTGGGAGGTGGGTTATTCCCTTTCCCTCACATCCTGACCTTTTATCTTCTATTCACCTCTTGTTGTTTCTTGTCTATTAGATTTCCTGCCACAGAGAGCTTGTGCTGCTGTTATGTCTGAGCCTGGCTCTCAGCAGAGGGCTGGGCTTGGCCTTTGGGTCTTCGTGCTCTATAAATGTCTGGTAATGATCACAACTGTTTAAACTGGAATGAGAAAGCAAATACTGTAATTGCTGTGTGGCCACGGTCATCAAGAGGTGCCTTATGAAAAGTAACTAGATTTTAATGGGTTGCTTTTTTGCTTTCCTTTTTTCCCCCCTTTTTAATGCTGAAATCTCCTTGGCACATTGCAGCTATTTCCTGCAGAGACGAGACAGCGCTTTTGAGATATCCACTGCTCTCTGCTTAAATGATTATTTGTTGCTTCTAGCAACTGCTTTCTTGGTTTAACTCCACAAATCCTTTATTGGGCAGAAATGGTCTGTGTTGGTGAGGGCTGTGCTTTGATTCTCTTTCTGTACCTTACAAAGGCTTGTAGTCTGCTTTGGGTTTTAGATCCTTACTACAGTGTAAAATGGAGAACATGTAAATAAACAGACCCCCTTCTCTAATTTTGCTCTGTAAAGGGTAATTTTGATAACCTTAGTGCTGCACTATTAATTTTATTGTCAGGAGTGATGCAAATATATATGATATGTTGTGAAATGTATTCAGGAGAGGATCAAGAAGGTGCTGCGAGGGCTGGAGCAGCTCTGCTCTGGAGCCAGGCTGAGAGAGCCGGGCTGGGGCAGCTGGAGAAGAGAAGGCTCCTCAAGGGGGCACCTTAGAGCAGCTCCAGTGCCTAAAGGGGCTCCAGGAAAGCTGGAGAGGGGCTTTGGACAAGGGATGTAGGGACAGGACAAGGGGAATGGCTTGAACCTGCCAGAGGGGAGATTGAGATGAGCTCTGAGGCAGAAGCTGTTCCCTGTGAGGGTGCTGAGGCGCTGGCACAGGGTGCCCAGAGAAGCTGTGGCTGCCCCATCCCTGGCAGTGTTCAAGGCCAGGTTGGACACAGGGGCTTGGAGCAACCTGCTCTAGTGGAAGGTGTCCCTGCCCGGGGCAGGGATTGGAGCTGGAGGAGCTTTAAGGTCCCTTCCGACACAAACCATTCTATGATATAAGGGCTCTGGAGTCCCTGGACACAGAAACAGCAGAAAGTTTACTGTGGATTGTTATTAAAATTAGAGCTTTGATCTGCCCAGTGATTCAGCACTTGGTTCACTTCCACTTCACTGCAATCTTCATTTTTCCAGATTAGGTGAGAAATGCTTAAATTTGATGGATTTGCCTCTTTCTGTTGGTGTTTCCTACTGGCTTCAAGGGTGTTTAGATTTGAGCAGGTGATGCTGTGTGAAGGCCAATGAACTGTGTGCTTAAAGAAACCTAATCCTGAACTAATGGAAGATTCTTCCTGGATTTCCAAGCTGCATCTGTGTATCATGTAATACTACTTCTGCCTTTAGCCACATATTTGCTTATGTCTGATACTGTCGAGTAGGGGAAGAGAAGCTCTACAACAACACACAGATACAGCAATGGCCAGAAGCGGTGGGGACTCCAACACTCCTCTCCTGTAAGAATTGTTTAGCATGTTGCAGGTGCAGACTTAGCAGGACTTGCTCAGTTTAAAGCCCGTATTTGCATTTTGCACACAGTATCTCTTCACTTTGCTTTAATCAAAAAAACCCACAGCAGTGTAATACCCACATACTGTTCCTGCAGTGTTCTTCCTGGGAACCTAATTCTTTAGTCCAGAAATTGATAATTAAATCTGTTTGCTGTCTAAGCTGTCCATAGCTTAGCAATAATCATAGTGAACAGGACTGGCCTTAGGGGAGGGAAAATAGGCAGGTAGTTATCCTGCCAACCTGGCTGGAGGCATCAGAAGGAGCAAATATGCAGAAATGAAACATTTATTATTCATTAATGTTAACAGTTTTCTCCTTAAATTCACACTTAATCTCATTTTCTTGGCATATTATTGGGCAGGTAGGAAGCTAAGAGTGGGCTGGCAGAAAAAATTACTCATCTGTCCTGGAAAACAGACTGAAGCCCTCGAACATGCAAGCTGTAGGGGGAAATATGGGACTTCTCAGTGTAAACAGAAGTTGTGAAGTCTCAAATACCATTCCTG
>NW_009921634.1:73408-83086 GCF_000696875.1 Nestor notabilis | reverse complement strand
TTCTGGAGCTGCAATTTTGAGGCCGGTGCCTGTACATGGATTGTCTTAAGGATGGTTGTTAACTTCCTTTTGCCACAGTGCAGAGTATGCGGGTGAGGAGGGCAACTAAATCATGGAATTACAGAATGGTTTGTGTTGGAAGGGACCTTAAAGCTCCTCCAGCTCCAACCCCTGCCCCGGGCAGGGACACCTTCCACTAGAGCAGGTTGCTCCAAGCCCCTGTGTCCAACCTGGCCTTGAACACTGCCAGGGATGGGGCAGCCACAGCTTCTCTGGGCACCCTGTGCCAGCGCCTCAGCACCCTCACAGGGAAGAGCTTCTGCCTTATCTCCAACCTGAACTTCCCCTGTTCCAGTTTGAACCCATCACCCCTTGTCCTATCACTCCAGTCCCTGATGAAGGTCCCTCCCCAGCATCCTTGTAGCCCCCTTCAAACACCAGAAGCTGCTCTGATGTCCTTCTCTGCCTCAAGTACCTGCAGGGATGCCTGTTGCTGGCTTTGCCAAAGGCTTTTCCTACCCAATGGCACAAGATGCCCCAGAAGAAGTGTTTCTTAGTAACTTAGTGTGGCTGTTCTCTGCTTGTGCTAAGCTTGTTGCTGTGAGGACTGAGCAAAGAAGTCTCATGTGCATTTCATTCACATCAAAGCTTATTTTTCAGTAGTTTGGTGTGGATAAGCTGGGGATGTTGGTGAACGTGGGTGTTACATGAAGATTAATCCGCGTGTGGTGTGCTTTCTGTGGTGCTGGAGTTCAGATGTTCAATCCTGTTTTGGGGCTGGAGTGCATTTGAAGCTCAGTAATAGCATGTTACAAAGAGAGGTGAATTGCTTCATAGTTTAGCAGCTGATCGTCTCTGTGGAGCATTTCTGCACTCTGTAGTTATCTGTTGTGCCATGATGTGTATAGTACAATGGTGTTTGTTTTCCTCTGCTGTTGAATAGCTTAGCAAACATCCTGTTCTCTCACTTCACAACAATGGAAGGAATTTATTAGCTTGTGAAGAAATTGGGGCTTGTTTTGTGTCCTATGTCAGCTGCCTGTTGCTTGAATGCTGGAGAGTTGGTCTCTTGTCTTCCCTTCCTCCCCATATTAAAGCATCACATTGTAGGACTAAATGTACAGAGGAGATGTAATTGTGGCAGTTCTGCAGCTCAGGCACCTGTGGATCTTGGATAGGTCTATGAAAAACATTAATGTGGCGAAAAATAGCCAACACTTAGTCCATAGTGTGAGAATAACTTGTTACACAGTTGGTATGTTGGTGTGTGATGTTGCTGGGACCAGATGAATTACATGGGTTCTCAGAGAAGAATTTGTGTTCTCCCTACTGCATGTGTTGCATTTCCAAAGCACTGGATGCATTTCCTATGGTAAATAGTAGCTATTTTATATATATTCTCTAGTCTATAGTGTTTTCTGCGTTTTAGAAATGAGACATTGTGTGACTCTCTCGAAGCTCTTTAGTGTTCTAGTGAGAAACATTTCATTTTGCTGCCCACAGGAAAATGCTGAGGCTAAGGTCTGTGGAGAGAAAAAGGCTTTAATGACTCCAGTGGGTTTTCCGACTGCTTCCAAATCCCATGTTGAGCATTTAGAGGTGAGCAACCGTAAGTCAGCAGTCTTGCCTCCCTGTGTTTTGAATTACTCCTTAGCTTTTGATGGTTACAGGCTGTTGTACTGCTGCAAAGCAACAGGAAAGGGTAAATTCAAATGTGCTTTTGGGTTGTAGTTGTACCAACATTCCTTCAGCTGTGGTGCTGAGGAAGGAGGACTCGGCTGGAGCTGTGGAGTTCATTCAGTTCTCCAGAGAGGTAACAGCCTCTTGCAGAAGTGGTGGAGGTGGCACTTAGGTTGAATCAGTGTCAATACACTTGCTTATGTGTTCAGGTTTGGAAACTCCCTGTGTTTGATGGGAACTGTTGCAGCAAGCTTAAGGCTTTAGGTGCCTCACAGAGTCACAGTGCTTCAGGACTCCTGTAAGACTCTTTCCACCTACTCCCTGGGCTATTGGAGTTGGATGCTGGAAAATGGAGATGAAAAATGCTTGTGATCCACAGATCCAATTTGACCAAAATGCACAGTCCCAATGGACTTTAGTTAATCTAATTCCAGTGTAAATTCACTGACCTCGGGAAATACCAAGGTTCATTTTTGTCCTGTATGATAAAAACATTTCAGGATTGTGTCTGATCATCATCCCCTCTGTCCTGCCTGGTGGATGTTGAAGAGACTGCACTGAATGAAGCATTTTGCATTTGGATAATCTTTATTTTAAGTAAAATCAAAAGCCAGTGAGATTTGCCTCAATGAATTTCTGTTGCATAAAAATGCTTCTAAACAGCCTGACATCCAGTTGGAATTACTCTAATCCTATTGAGCTCATGCTAATGAGACAGGCACATGCAGCTGACCAGCTGCCAAGTACAAATGACAGGTATTTTACAGGGGAGCTGAGGTCTCACTGGAAGAACTGGGAATGAAAAAGCAAATGAACTGGTGAGGAAACCCAAGTGGAGATCCTGGATTCCATAACACATGTCCTCGGTATCTAAACTGATGCTCCTTCTGTTTGTCGTGTTTTGAATGCTTTTGTTTTCAGGGACTTCTAAAAAGCTGATGTAGATTTATCATTGTTTCATAATCCTGTTCTGTTTTGTACTTCTTCCTTCAAAGTTCTTTCTGCAAAGTCCCTTTCCCAAACAATTTTGAGCCCTTTCTATTTGGCAAACAGTGTGTTGACTTTTCTTCCTTGGCACACATTTTAATCGAACTGAAACAAGCAAAGATGCCCTTGGCTTGCTTTTCTGCAGTGTTAGCAGGAAAGTAGGTAATCTCAGGAATATTAAGTATTCCTTGCTTTGCTTTTTTACTGTGCAGAGCCAGAAAAACAAATGGCTCTTGTACCGAGGGGCTTAGGTAGGAAATTCAGGTGTACAAGGTAATATTTCATATGCAATCACTCTGTTTTGTAGTTACAGATGCTGCTAAACTTCAAGGGCTTCATGTTGTGGTTTTGAAGGAGGAAAATACATAGAAATGAGTTATGGGAGTAGAGAAAAGGCTGTGAATTAGTTCTGGTTTAAGTAGGTAAAGTGAGGGCTTATAGGTAAGTAGGAACTTTTAAGTTCGAGGCCAGGTTGGACACAGGGGCTTGGAGCAACCTGCTCCAGTGGAAGGTGTCCCTGCCTGTGGCAGGGGATGGAGCTGGAGGAGCTTTAAGGTCCCTTCCAACACAAACCAGTCTGGGATTCATCTGATAGAGTGACTGGAGAGGGAGCATGAGTGGAAGGCTCTTACTGGTGGCTGTAAGCAGTTGTAAGTACTCATACTGCTTTTGACTATGTTCTAAGAACTTATGTGTTACAGCCATAGTGGACAAAAATGCAAATTATTGCCTGGGAAAAGGTTTAATGTGCTTCTAAAAAGAGAAAATATCCAGAAAAGGCCTCCTCAGTTCTACAGCTCACTGGGTTCTGGTAGTTTTGGCTTGAAACAACTTCACTTCCTCTTATGTATTGCTATGAGCATCCATTAAAGAATGGGTTTGCTCTTCTCTAAGTGCTCTTTCGTTCCTCAGTGCTTAGAATCATAGAATCACAGAGTGGTTTGGGTTGAAGGGACCTTAAAGCTCCTCCAGTTCCAACCCCTGCCATGGGCAGGGACACCTTCCACTAGAGCAGGTTGCTCCAAGCCCCTGTGTCCAACGTGGCCTTGAACACTGCCAGGGATGGGGCATTTACCACTTCTTTGGGCATGATTGTGGGATGGATCCTATGTGCACTTCTGTTCTCCAGCTGTTAATCCAAGACTCCCATAATGAATGGAAATAACCAAGTATGATGTTTTTAGCAGTGGTTGATTCCAAGATATTTTCCCCAAATAGATGATTAAAGCAAGTGAGAAGTTCCCAATGCAGGTGTTTAATTCTGGCAAGATTTCACAGCTGGTTCATCTGACAGAGCCAGCTGGAAATCTTGGAATACGGTGGTTGATTGAGCCTGAAACTTCCATTGAGTTCAAGTCTTGCAGGTCAGGATCATAGGCTGGAAAAACAAACTGTCTGGGGGTGCAGCCAGCACATGGGGGGGTTCTGGGCTCAAGCACACACTGAAGCTGGGTCATGGGGAGGTTCTCATTGACCAACACCCCCAAGTCGTCCTCCTCAGGGCTGCTCCATCCAGTCTCATCCCAGCCTGTGTTTGTGTTTGGGATTGTGCTGACCCATGTGCAGGACCTTGCACTTGGCCTTGTTGAACTTCATGAGGGTCGCATGAACTGCAGCAGCAGAGTGGTTCCTGTGTCTCACTCTCATCCTGTTGGATTCTGGGCTACCACCACGTATTAAACTCATTTTTCAGAGACCTGCAAGTGCAGAAGATGACTTAACTGACACCTACATTCCCAGTGTGTGCTGCTGTGGTTCCTGAGGTCAGGTTGGATAATCCAGAGCTTTGAGACCTCTATTCCTGTTACCCTTCTTTTAAATGGGGGTTGGCAATATTCCCATGCTACTACTGGCTGCATTGTGGGTTTAAAGGATGAGGTCTTTGGAGTTCAGACTGTGTGAGATGGTGTGCTCAGCCAGATGGACTGCTTTTTTCCTCCAAAAATCATCTTGCTTCTGCTGAAGGTGGCAGCAAATATGTATTAATGTATCTAAGCAGACAAACAGCAAAATAGCAACTAAAATTGGTAGTTCAGACATTATTGTTTCAGTAGGAATAAGCTTGTGGTATCTCAGCAGCTTCTGATCTCCAGCTATAGAAGCTTTGTCCTTTTGCCATGTTCTGTGGTCTTTAAGGTAGAGGCCCTGTTGTGACCTCTCAGGCTTCATAAGCATCTATGCTTTGGCTGTGCAAATGCCAAGTGTTTTTAGAACAAATACCCTATAGAGGGCAAATTAAACTCAATGACAAGGATAGACAACTAAGCAGCACGATTTGAATGTGCTTTAACAATATGGATGTGCCTGGAATTTGTGAGGAAGCCTGAGATGGGCAGGAATTTGCTGGAGCATTAGGAGAGGCTTGTGGCATCCGCTGACATGAGTGATGTGGTCTTAGCCTTGGAGAAGGACCTTCAGCTTTTGTAACAGACTGCTGGTGTTGCAGGTGGATTCAAGCCACAACTTGGCAAATCATGAATTTTGAAATTGAATTTTATTTAATTAAAACTAAAAGCTTTTCTAGTCAGAGATAGAGGCCAGTTGGGTTCTGCTTCTACCTTGTCTGTAGCAATCCACAATTCTCCTGCGACCTATAGCACAGGTTAGAGAGAACTCATGCTTTCATTAACCACTGAGATAAACAATACTGTTCAGCTTCAAACTCAAACAGGATGGCAGTTCCTAAAGGGGATTTACATTTGGGTCTGGTGTAACCATGCTGAGGAACATTCTTCTAGCAAAAATAAGCAATTCTTCACAAAGAAAGTGTATTCGTCTGCAGGAGCTCTTGGTGGAAGATGATTTAATGCCAACACATTCTTGTACATAGAATCAGAGCCTGGTTTAGGTTGGAAGGGGCTTTAAAGCTCCTCCAGCTCCAACCCCTGCCACGGGCAGGGACACCTTCCACTAGAGCAGGTTGCTCCAAGCCCCTGTGTCCAACCTGGCCTTGAACACTGCCAGGGATGGGGCAGCCACAGCTTTCTATTGATCTGTTATAGCATGAACCCAGACTTCACTGTGTCTCACAACTACTACATGTCTGATACTGTTGCATTAACTGTATGTTTAGCTTTGTTTTCTAGTATGTAGAATCTTAGAATGGTTTGAGTTGGAAGGAGCTTTAAAAGGTCATCTAGTTCCAACATCTTCATGCATTATGCTATGGAAGGTATTTACGTGACCTCTGCTAACAGCAGTGGGTGTTTTGGTAGTACTTGGTGCATGTAATCACAGCTTGTTTGAGGGACCAGTGCTGTGGATTCCCAAGGTGAGAAAGAGAAACGGGGCCATGAGGATGCTCAGGGGCTGGAGCAGCTCCTGTATGGAGCCAGGCTGAGAACATTGGGGCTGTTCAGCCTGGAGAAGAGAAGGCGCTGGAGACCTCAGAGCAGCTCCCAGTGTCTGAAGGGGGCTACAAGGATGCTGGGGAGGGACCTTCATCAGGGACTGGAGTGATAGGACAAGGGGTGGTGGGTTCAATCTGAAACAGGGGAAGTTCAGGTTGGAGATAAGGCAGAAGCTCTTCCCTGTGAGGGTGCTGAGGCGCTGGCACAGGGTGCCCAGAGAAGCTGTGGCTGCCCCATCCCTGGCAGTGTTCAAGGCCAGGTTGGACACAGGGGCTTGGAGCAACCTGCTCTAGTGGAAGGTGCCCCTGCCCGTGGCAGGGGGTTGGGACTCTGTGATCTTTCCAAAGATCTTTGCCAAACATAACCATTCCATGACTCCATGACACAGATCCTCCTGCTTATCCTTTCACCTGAAATGCAGGTAATTCCATGAGGAGTCTGTAGTAGCAAATAGCCATGTTTAGCTCACGCTGTAGTGTCAAGATGCAGTCTGCAGTGCTAGGGTGCTGTAAGCACAGTGTCAGAGGTCTGTGGTAGAGCAGAGGCTATAACTCGGATTTCTTCATTCCAGGCTTATTTTCTAAGCACTGTTGTCTCTTTCCAGATTCTTTCCTGCATGATACTAAAGCGCTTTGGATGCAATGCAATTAAAACCATCATCTTTTTATGTGAAAACATGATTTAAGACACAACAAAGAATGTTTGGGAGTAGAACGTCACTTTAAGAACACAATATCCCTGGTTTTAGCCACCATGAAGCATGGAACTTCAAGTGATACAAATTTCATGCATTGGAAGAAGCTCCTCTGTCAGTGGAATGAGGAGGGGGGTTCTCATCTCAGCATGTTCTTCAAGCAAGGGGAGAGATGAACCCTCATCCCCTGTCAAAAGTGCAGCTCTTGGTATCTGGGAGGAGGGAGGAGGGTGTGAGGCACCCACGCTGATAGTCTGTGGCATGACAAAGGAAAGAGGATCTCTTCTCATTTCCATGTGGTATCTGTTATGTCCTTCTGCTACTGCCATCTGAAAGTGACAAGAAGTGTTAAACCAGCATAAAACAAAATCCATCACTTGGGTACATTGTCTTCTTGTAGGGTGTTGGACAGATTTTGGCTGTAGTTCCTCTGTCCTCCTGGTAGTTGAATAGAACAAGTGTGTGTGCTCCTGTCCTCCCCTCATGCCGTGTTCCATATGGGAGTACAGATCTGCTTGCTCACTTGGGTTTCCTTTGTTGCTCTTTCTTGGATTGTGATCCCCTGTGAAATGGCTTTTGCTTTTGTTTTAGAGATGGAGTCCTTGAGTAGGTGGTGCAGCCTGTTGCTTTTCTTGGAGGGGAAGGAGTACTCAACTGGAAGTTTGCGGTATGTCTCTTGACATTGAGAGGGAGCATTTCTTGAGTGAAGTCTTTGAGAAGAGCTTTTGCACTGGGGTCTCTACTACTTTCCTAATGGCATTGAGGAGTTCGGAGTAAATCTACCACATACCCTTCTTGTGTCCTCCTTGTTGTTGAAGATTCTCTTAAATAAACCATAAGGAAATGGCTTCCTCTCCATTGTTACTTTTCAGTGATGTACAGTCAGTTCTCACTTACCTTCTAACTCCTGCTGTAGAGGACGAGTGCCAGTTACTGCAAGGAGAGTTGATGTTTTCTTTCTTTCTTGACAGCAGGAGATGCTGTGTTTAATTTGACTCGACCTCATTGTGAACGTAGCAGAGAGCAGCAGCAGTGTTCAGAATCATGGGTTTTGGCTCCTTCCAACTATTGACTTTCTCTACACAAATAGCTTAAGAAATATGGGAAAAACTCAAGAAGTTCTCTCTTATTCCTCACAGGGTGTTTTTTTCCATAGTCGTTTTGTTGGGAAATAATGGCTGTTGTAGTCTTATACTATTTTGATAGTCTTCCAGTGTAGGATTTGTACCATCTCAAGATGGTGCCTCAATTCAGAGGCTTAAATTGTGTGACTTCAGTGAAATAGTAGTCTGCGTGTCTTCATGCTCTACAGGTTGTATTTATAGAGGCATCTTAGTTCCAACAAGTAGATGCTCCAGATGTCTTTGGGAGTTGATTGTTTCATGATGTTTAAGCATATGGTCCAAACCAGTTTGTATGCAGTGATATGTTTATCTATACCTTTAGTTTTTGCTTATTTTCTCATAATTTCCTTAAAGGGATTCAGATATTGTCAGGAGAACTACAGAGTTCTTCTCTCCTGGTTCTTAAGGTTGTGGTACACCAATGTTTAGGTCCTACATGAGCTTTCTCTCAGTAGAATTATACAGTGCTCAGTGTCTATATTGCTGATTTAAATCAGAAACCTCTATGGACCAGACCTACCCCTCAAGGATGAAGAAAGAAGAAAGTTCTGGTTGCTTTTTTTGTCCAAACCAACTTTGAGTGCAACCTACTGTAGGAGAGAAGGTCTTTCTGGCTATTGCTGTCTCCCAGGTCTTTCTGGTAGCACCATGGGTTCATTGCAGGTGTGGGCTTTAGGATCTGAGGGCAGGATGGGTCTTATGAGAAGGGGATGAGGGAGGTGAAGAGAGAGAAAGAGAAGATCACACTGATTCTTGAGTAGAAGTTTGGAGTCACCACAAGAAGCTTTTGTGTTCTTGTGCCAGTTTAATTAAATTTTCAACAGTTTTGCTGGAACCTCAAACTTCATTGAGCTGTATGTGTATATGTATAAAAAATGAAACATCTTGTTTCACATTAAGGTTAAAAAATCTCTGGTGTTACTCAGAGGTTGAAATAAACGAGGGGGGGATAAGGGCCCATGACACTTCTTTACTGTTCTGGGGTGTGTTTGAAAGCAGATTGACCATTGGAAGGCATGGGTAGGCTTCTGATGGATTTCTCTGTGTATGTGTCTATCATAGTGAGTTGGGTTGGAAAGGACCTTAAAGCTCATCCAGTTCCAACCCACTGCCACAGGCAGGAACACCTTCCACTAGAGCAGGTTGCTCCAAGCCCCTGTGTCCAACCTGGCCTTGAACACTTCTTTTCCCTAAACCCTGTAGTGTAGTAAAGAAGCTCTGAAGCACCTGAAAACATGGAAATAATCAAACATAACATTTATGGGGTTTTATATTCTTGAAGTGCATTCTTCTTACTATCACCACCCAGGCACGTTTCCCAGAAGTAAACTTCACTTGAAGTGTACAGAGTTAAGAGTGACTTTGTGGTCAGGGAGTGCATTCTTTATGCAAAGGCTTCCAAAAGATAACTTCAAAATACCCCTATTTCTGTCACCTTTCTTTGTCTGCAGGACTTTATCTACCAGTGATGATGTTGAGGACCGAGAGACTGAGAAAGGCCGCCTGGAAGAAGCTTATGAGAAGTGTGACCGGGATCTGGATGAGCTCATTGTGCAGCACTACACGGAGCTCACCACCGCCATCCGCACCTACCAGAGCATCACGGAGCGCATCACCAACTCGCGCAACAAGATCAAGCAGGTTTGTGTGTGGTTCTGGGTGTGTTCTGGGTATAAATCTGGGCAACTTCTCTTTGTAAAAATCATGGAATCAACCAGGTTGGAAAAGACCTTTAAGCTCATCCAGCCCAACCGTTCCCAGCCCTGCCAAGGCCACCACTAACCCCTGGCACTGAGGCCTCGGCTCCACGGGCTGTGAACACTTGCAGGGACGGTGACTCCAG
>NW_009921634.1:71847-73385 GCF_000696875.1 Nestor notabilis | reverse complement strand
GCCCGCTCTGGGCAGGGAATTGTTCCTCAGCTCCAGCTAAACCTGCCCTGAGGGCAGCTTGAGGCCGTTTCCTCTTGTCTCATCCCTTGTTCCTTGGGAGAAGAGACTGACCCCACCTCACTACAATCTCCTTTCAGGTAGTTGCAGAGAGCAGTAAGGTCCCCCTGAGCCTTCTCTTCTTTCTGGCTACTTCTTGGTAGTGTAATGTAAGCTCCCTTTTTCAACTTATGTTTCTTCGTTTTCCACCTACTCATCATCATTCTGAACTGAAAGTTGACCTCAGGAAGTGCTGTTACCCACTAATCCTGAAGTAGGCCTGGTCAGAATTAGTGGGTAACTCTGGCCTGGCTGGGAGCAGACCATCCAGTCCTAATACAATGGTCCCTGGCTGAATGTTGCTACCAGTGTGTCCTCCACGGGGACCTCTCCTGTGTATGTGTGTGTGTGTCCTTCATGGGGACCTCTCCTGCGTTTAAGAACAGAAGCAATTAAAAAGCAAACAGAGATGTGGATGTGAAGCTGAAAGCTTTGCAGTGTGCCCTCTTCACTTATTGTTTGGGCATGTTGCTGTCAGGTTTATGAAGTCTAAAGGCTGCTAAGCTAACACCTTTCCATCTAATCGGTTTGTGTTTGGATATGTTGGCCTCCAACCACCCCCTGACTAGTCTGGGTGGTTCATCAGCTTGCTTATCCCTCAAGAATCTGAATTTGGGTGCTATTTCTGAGCTCAGTTCTGTTGTGTGAATATACATGAACTCTGTGCCCCTCTGTCTCTGCATTGAGTGCTCACACGTCAGTAGTGTGCCAGTAAATTACTCTGGCAATCTTTTGCTTGTGGATCTGCTTTTCCCCTGCAGTAATAGAGGAGTTCTTTGGGCTCCTGTCTCATTTTTCACTTCCTGTGTACTTTGCTGTACCTAAACTTTGCAAACCAGGCACCAAATCTCTTTGCTTTTCTTTTCCTTACACCTTGGAGTTCTCAGCTTAAAACTTTTCACGAGGAGCAATGGGCTTTTACCCTTCTGGGGTTATGTACTGACCCTTCTGCCTTTGAAAATTCATTTAGCCTTTTCAAAGCAAATGAGAGCATTCTAATGCTTGCCAAGGGTAAGAGTTCATTGTAGGATTTATGTACAAAGCTCAGCACTTTGAAAGCAGAGATCAATTGCACTAGATTTGAAATAAACCATAGCCAATGGCCTATTTTCTCACAGGGTGCTAAGCTTTGCAGGGGTCAAACCAAGCATAGAGGGCTGTGACCTTTTGGTCCCACCTACAAGAATGACTGCAAAGGTGAAGGACCTCTTGATATTTAAGTTTGCTTATTACTTTTGGTCAATATGTATTGAAGTAGTTTTGACCTAATCTCATGGGAGCTCCCAGATTTGGTTTGTCATCAATCTGTATTACACTGTCAGACTTGTTTTGATGCTCCTCTCCTGTGGAAGGTGGATGATGGCACTGGCATTTACTCATGTTAGGAATTGTTGAAGTGATAGTCCAGACCCCTGTGTGTATCTACCTTTTGTACTCAATTC
>NW_009921634.1:57534-71802 GCF_000696875.1 Nestor notabilis | reverse complement strand
TCCTGCTGGGAAAGGCTGAGTTTTGAATCTGGCTTTAGAGGTTTTACCACTGTAAAACTGAATTAGGAAGCAGAATTAATTTGCCCTTCCAAGGGGAAGCTCTTTCTTAAAGACTTGCTGTTCATTCCTTCCCCTGCTCCCCGGTGTAGCTACAGTTGATCTTCATTCTTGCAAAGACAGGAGTAGGAATGTCTTGTGAGATTCCTTCTAGCCCTGTGATTGCTTTGCTGACCTACTTTGTCTCCACGTAACAGCAGTCCACTGATGATGGTCTGCTGGGTCAGTGACACACTTTTGATTAAGGAATTGAGCAGGGATTAAGTCTGCAATGAACTCTGTGCATTTTAGTTTGCATTTGCAGCAAGTTATGACCCTCTTACATTAAGTTTTGGTGTTAGCTGAGGGTTTTGCTATGTTGCTCTTTGTAGAAAGACAAAGTGCAGTGTTACTCTATGGAAATCTCAGTCTCTTCTGGCTGTGGATGGAGGCTGGTTCATGTAGTTCATGTTATTTACTGCTTGTCTGTAATTTGGTCCATCAATGTATTTCACATATATTCATGTAAACTACCTTGCGGTGAACAAGGGAGAACGTGTTGAAGTGGGGTTTCTGGAGTGCTTTGAAGGCTCATTATTTAAAAGTAAATTGAAGGACCTACTTCTGAGTGTCTCTTCATCTGTAATTCAGTGAGAGCTCAGCCTCAGGAAAGGTTGGACCCCAAGTGTTCAGAACGTACCACAGAAACAGGAGTAGTGTGAAAGCGATGTGTGAAGCTGGGCTGCTAATTGCTGCCGCATTTTAATGTGTAGTATTGATATGCATGATGCAAGAAAAACTATGTTATGCTGACCTTACCAGGGGATATTGGGAGAACCTGAAAGCTGGGAATGTGGGATGTGGTTTTGAGCAGGAAGAACAGAGAGTAAAAGCTCTTGATGTTTTCCTGAATGGGGTGGAACAGTGAAGACTTTGTTACTTACAAGGTGGCATGAGGATCAAAACCAAACTGAATGGTAACACTAGGTGATCATCACAGAATGGTTTGTGTTGGAAAGGACCTTAAAGCTCATCCAGCTCCAACCCCTGCCACGGGCAGGGACACCTTCCACTAGAGCAGGTTGCTCCAAGCCCCTGTGTCCAACCTGGCCTTGAACACTGCCAGGGATGGGGCAGCCACAGCTTCTCTGGGCACCCTGTGCCAGCGCCTCAGCACCCTCACAGGGAACAGCTTCTGCCCAAGAGCTCATCTCAGTCTCCCCTCTGGCAGGTTCAAGCCATTCCCCTTGTCCTGTCCCTACAGGCCCTTGTCCAAAGCCCCTCTCCAGGTTTCCTGGAGCCCCTTTAGGCACTGGAGCTGCTCTAAGGTGCCCTCTTCAGGAGCCTTCTCTTCTCCAGCTGCCCCAGCCCAGCTCTCTCAGCCTGGCTCCAGAGCAGAGCTGAACCAGCCCCCATATGTGATGACTTTGATAAATAATGAAAATGCTGAATTAAATTGTATCTTAACTGATATTTATTCTGATAAAACCATCTCTCTTACAAAAAAGAGGTGTTGCTTGAGTTACTAGGGAAATGGTTGGACTCTTAGACAGTTATGTTTTGAGAAATGGACACTAAACTTGAAGAAAGGAGGAGATGTGCCAGAAGATTTAATAGGCAGATGGAGAATGTTTACAGCAAAGAACTTAGTAGTATCTTCTTTGCCTTCACTGAAAATTGGATTCATGTTGTATGCCAAAATACTGGATTGATTTTTGGAAAATGTGCAAATAAACTTCTGATTGTGGTTAATAGGATTCTGTGTTTGTTCCTGTTACACCTCAGTTAGATTTCCACTACAGGTAGAAAACGTGTACTCAAAACCATTTACTATGAAAGCAGTTTGGTTTGTAAGTGCTCTCTCCTTTCCCTCAGCTAAAGGAATAACCAGAAATCTTAAGGAGCTTGGATTTAGCTATAGTTTTGTGATCTTTTTGGAATTCCTAGTGAAGTAAATGTGAGAAAGGGCTGATCTGTGTTAGAAGCTGCCAGTTACAGTGCCAGATTTAATTCAACTTTTGACATCTTGCTTGTAGGTGAAGGAGAATCTGCTCTCGTGTAAGATGCTGCTGCACTGCAAGCGGGATGAGCTGCGCAAGCTGTGGATTGAAGGGATTGAGCACAAGCATGTCCTGAACTTGCTGGATGAGATAGAGAACATCAAGCAAGTTCCTCAGAAGCTGGAGCAGTGCATGGCCAGCAAGCACTACCTCAATGCCACAGACATGCTGGTAAGATGTGGTACCTTGTGTTGGGAACACACTGGTTGGCCATGTGGTTGTCTGCAGCCAGATCTGTGTGTGCTGCTGTTTGCTGTGTTCCTGCTTAGTTTCCTCTTTTGTCACTTGCTGCTTTCCTGGACTGGAATTTCCATTTGGCTTTGTTCTGATCCTTCCTGACTGGACCTTGGGTTACAGTCTACCATCCTCTTTGGTCTTTCAGAGCTGTCTTTACCTGTTTGTGTCCTGATCCTGATGATTTCTGTAACTATCTAGTTCTTTACCCACGGTAATAGGATTCCTTCTGCTTCTGTGATTCAAAACTGAAGGCAAAAGTAGTATGTCTGCTCCTATTCCTCTTGTGTTTGCCAGAGAATGCCTTTAAGGAAATCTTCTCATTGCCTGATTTTGTTACTGTGTTTTTCAACTTTACTGTCCTTTCTATTTTGTGAGCTGTTCCTTTGGATAAGCTATTCAACAGGAAAAAGACCTGGAAATCTTAGTTGCATCACCCCATAATCCTAGAGCCCGGACTTGAGCTTGATTTCCCTTCTTTCCATTTTATCTCATTTTACCTTAAAAATGACCTTCTACAGCTTGTTCCCTCTGAAACCTTTTCAGCAGTTTGGTATCAGTCTCCTCATCCCATTCCCTGGCATGTGTATCCTTATCTGGATTTGTGGTTGTTCCTGTTACACCCTCTTGACTGATTTCACTCTCCATCACCTTCCTGTTGGTTTCTCTTGCTCATGTTCTCTTTTCATGCCACACCTGGTGCAGGTGCCTTCCTATAATCTGATCACAATTTTCCCTTTCTTCCTTCTTAAAACCATCCTTCAGGAACCCTCTGAGTTTTACTCTCCTCAGAGTCTCACTGTCCTTTTAAATGAACTCTTGTCTTGCATCTTCCATGGGTAATGTATCCAGTGCTGTTGTGCAGAGTGGAATTTTTATGATACTATATAAAATGTTTCCTATATGTAAAACCTATTGGAATTCCTGAAAGCAGATCAGCAGCGGAATGGCTTGAAGCAGCATGTGGGAGAGTGCAGTCAGGTTTGGCCAAAACTTTCCTCAGGTTTCTAATACAGGGAATTGAAGTGTGGTGTTTGGTATATTCAGTTACAAGAGCTAAAGAAGTAGAAGTAAGTAAAGGGTGGTCAGTGTAGGGGGAAACCCAGAGTATTCAGAGTTAACTTCAGTGTTAGTTGAAGTGTTGGTGCTTTCTTTTACTGAGGGACTTGCCTGTCTGCTTGGTTTGGATTTGCTGTTATTTAATTCCAAAAAGGTTCTTTATTGGAATAATAATTATTGGACTAATCTCCCCAGGGAAGTGGTCGATTCCCCTATGCTGAACACTGTTAAGATTTGGCTGCACAGGGTGCTGGGACATCTAGTCTAGGTCATGCTTTGCCAAGAAAGGTTGGACAAGATGATCCTTAAGGTCCCTTCCAACCTGGCATTCCGTGCTTCTGTGATTTTCAGAAGGAAATTACAGAGAAGTAATTAATTTCCTTTCTGGAATGAAAATAAGAAGTGTAAGAAGAAAAATAACAGTACTTTATAGAATCCGAGACTGATTTGGGTTGGAAGAGACCTTTAAGCTCCCCCAGCTCCAACCCCTGCCACGGGAGGGACACCTTCCACTAGAGCAGGTTGCTCCAAGCCCCTGTGTCCAACCTGGCCTTGAACACTGCCAGGGATGGGGCAGCCACAGCTTCTCTGGGCACCCTGTGCCAGTGCCTCAGCACCCTCACAGGGAAGAGCTTGTTCCTTATCTCCAACCTGAACTTCCCCTGTTTCACTTTGAACCCATCACCCTTTGTCCTATGGCTACAGTCCCTGATTAAAACTATGATAAATACTTAGGATTTATATATACATGCTTTAGAAATGGTTTGCAGTGTGTGCAACTGATGTTATTGACTTGCAGTGTATTGTGTGTGCAGGTTTTTTACATCTATACTTACGTGTCAATAAGGTTACTCAAGGCCACCTTAGAGCCAATATTAGACCTCACTGAGGTGAAGGCTTCTGTAGCACACACTGTGCTTTGTTTCTTGGTTGTTTGGTGGTGGTTTTGTTTTACAGAATAGAGTATCTTTTGTAAGAAATCAAATGATAATGATCTAAAAGGCAGCTGTGAGTTTGTTTGGGCTTTTTTAATATATCAAGGAATGCAGAGAGACCTGAAGTGAAAATTGAAGGTGCTATTTCAGCTCTTCCTTGACACTTGCAATTCTCATTTGAAGACAAGTGTATTTGTAATAAAGACACAGTCACCTGCCTGCGTTTGGAGCTTTGTCACAGGCAAGGGTGGCTTTTGCCATCTCCCTTTAACACTACCTTTGCAAGACAGTGATGTTGTAATCACTCACTGCCTGCAGCGTAATTCCTTCCTCCTTCCATCTGATATGAATAATACGTGGAAGCATTACTACCCTGTCAGGGCTGCAGAGTGTATATAGATCTCTGTCCTTTTGTTTCATTCCTCCAGGTAAACAGATGCTCGTAGCTTATAAAAAGCCCAAAGTGATGTGACAAGGAGCTTGTATCCCTCTCATTGAAACTGGAGCACTGATTAATACCATTGCCTGTAGCCTTGCGATACGTACAGTCCAAATGAGACCTTTGCTTTGGGTTGATGCAAGCGCTCTAATGGCATCATTTCTGCTTGCTGCAGCCTGTCCTTTGTATTCCACTCACATTAATTGAAGTAATTTTGTCACTGAAGCGTGTTCCAAACCTCTGCATTTAAATTGAAGTTTTAATTCCCTTATTGTTTGCAGAAGACAACTGAAGATGGTTTTGTTACAGGTTTCATTAGCACTCCAAACTCTCCAGCTGTTGGTTCTAATGTGCGGTGACTGAGTAATGCTGGCAAGAATTGTTAATAAAAGAATGGCAGCTATTCCCAGTAGGATGAACACAATCAGAGGTAGTTTGTGACAGCTTATATTTGTAGGAAGGTAAAAATTTGAAGTGGCAGGTTTTTTGTTCCCAATTCTGTATCCACAGATGAGCTTTAGATATCACGGATCCACGTGCTGTGTTCCTTAAGCATCTTGATAATGCACGCTCCGGTGAGCAGAGCTGGTAGGAGCAGGTTACCTGTTCTGTAATTGCATCTTACACAGGTTGTGTTAAAAGGAACATTAGTTCCAACCTTCCTTGGAATTGTGAAGCTTTGGGGAAATTAGGAGGGTCTGAAACAGACAGAACTCTTGGTTGAGATCAGAGATATTTCAGTTACTTTCTGTATATACTTTTTTTGAATTATGAGTTTTTACGTTTTTATGTCAAGGATCTGTTTTTTTACACATGAAATTGCTAAAAGTTCACTTCCATGTAGCAGTGAAGTGCACATGCACACTCATGTGTGTATTTTCTCTTTAACATAAAAAGGGGGCACAGGGTAGAGAGATTTTCTCGCTCTCTACAGCTGCCTGAAAGGAGATTGTAGTGAGGTGGGGTCAGTCTCTGCTTCCAAGGAACAGGGGATGGCACAAGAGGAACTGGCCTCAAGCTGCCCCAGGGCGGGTTTAGCTGGAGCTGAGGAACAATTCCTTGCCCAGAGGGTGCTCAGGCATTGGAACAGGCTGCCCAGGGCAGGGCTGGAGTCACCGTCCCTGCAAGTGTTCCCAGCCCGTGGAGCCGAGGCCTCAGTGCCAGGGGTCGGTGGTGTCCTTGGCAGGGCTGGGAATGGTTGGGCTGGATGAGCTTAAAGGTCTTTTCCAGCCTAAATGATTCTATGGTTGGGTGCTGAGAGGAGAATTCTGACTCAGAAGGAGCTTCCCAAGGGAAGGCAATGGGCAATGGCCAAATGGGAGAGCACAGAGCTGGTGGCAGAGGTGATTTGGGCTTGAGGGTGTAGCTTGCACTTGGCCTGGAAACACGAGCTTGGTTGCTGGAAGGCAGCAATCTAAATTCTTCTAGAAGAGATGTTTTAGGTGTGCTACACGATGCTACAGCCAAGCCAGAACTTGAAGCAGGGGGCACTCAGCAGGATGGGCAGCAGTGGGCAAGGACTGAAGGCTTCTTGCTTGGAGGAAGCAGTTCATGGCTGGTCTCCCCCAACACTGGGCCATATGTTGAAGGGCAATATGCTCTGCCTGGCAGTTACTTAACTCAAGTATCAGAGAGGGCTGTGGGTGTTGATCTAATTGTTCTGACTCTACTGCTGACCCGTGAGGTGCCCATGGGGAGAAATTAATATTTTCCATTTGTTTAAATAATCGAAGGGATGAAATGCTTAAAAACAGTTGAAGGAGGAAATGTTGTTAAATCCAATAATTAAAGGTCATATCATAATATGATTAAATGAGAATTGCTGAGGCTACTTTCGTTGCATTTCCTGGCTTTTATGTGTCTAGCTTTGCAGTTTAATGAACTAACAGTACTTTTGACAAAGCATATCGAGTTTTAGAAAGTCTTCCCATTCCAACAGACCATGAAACACTTTAGTCTGAACTTGATTTATTAGAGCAGGGGAGTAGAGTTCCTTTGGGGTGGGATTGTGTCTGGTAACAAAGCACCATGGAACTGCAGAAATGGATCCATGGGGGATAGGAGTGAGGATAACTGCTCTTTCCAGCTGAAATCTTCTTTGTTAGGAGGATGACAAGAATGAAGAATGAAGCTGGGGAGAAGGAAGTGTGGAGCCCTTGGACTAGACTTCACTTAACTTCACACTTCCTTGTGTTAAGAGCTAGGAACTTACTCATATGTGTGTGTTACTCATGAGCACATCCTTCTCCTTTAGCCTGCCTGTCTTTGTTCCAGGGAATACAAAGCTGAAGTGACAGTACCTTGGTTCTCAAGAAGTAGGCCAGGGAATGCTCCACGACCTACTTCTCTTTCCTATTCAATGTTAAGAACTTAGGTTTCGGTTTTCTTATGTCAGGCAAAGAATTAATGTCTCCTGCTCTGCTTACCGAGGTGAGTAACAGCATCAGGCTTTTCTCAGAGCAGATCTGTGTTGTTGCCAGTTTATTCACATTATAGAGTCGAGCCAGTGGCTGTTTTGTTGGTGCATTGAATTAGATGCACTTGGCGTGGTGTCTGGCTGTGCACGAGGGAGGCTGGTCCTGTGCAGGTAAATGATGCAGCTTCATTAAGGCACACTGAGCTCACCCCAGTATCCTTAGGAGACATTCAGTGGATTTTTGCTCAACTCGTAAAGACCAGTCTCCCTGTGGTGAGATCTCTGTTGGGCTGAGTTTTTGAAGAGCATTACTTCGTTGTGAAATCTGACCTTTATATGGGGAACACACCAGATGCTGACCAAGTCCATTGTCTGCATGTGTAATGTTTTACAAAATGCTCAGAACCCTCACAGGGAACAACTTCTTCCTTATCTCCAACCTGAACTTCTCCTGTTTCAGTCTGAACCCATCACCCCTTGTCCTGTCACTCCAGTCCCTGATGAAGGTCCCTCTCCAGCACCCTTGTAGCCCCCTTCAGACCCTGGAAGCTGCTCTGAGGTCTCCAGCAGCTTCTCTTCTCCAGGCTGAACAGCCCCAATGTTCTCAGCCTGGCTCCATACGGGAGCTGCTCCAGCCCCTGAGCATCCTTGTGGCCTCCTCTGGACTTGCTCCAACAGCTCCATGTCCTTCTTGTGTTGAAGACCCCAGAACTCTACCTAGTGGTGCGAGTGGGGTCTCATGAGAGCACAATAGAGACGCAGGATCACCTCCTTCGACCTCCTCCTTTTGATTATAATATCTTCCCAGAAAACTCTGGATGTTTGTAGCCTTGGGCATGGTTGAGAGTGTTGATTTTTGTTACTTGGGTGTAGCTGCTACCTGTGGCTTTCCTCAGTATTCTACAAGGCGTCTCTTCCAGTTATATAAGTACTGTGTAGTGAGCAGCCTGCCTGGAATATGAGTAGTCTGGAATAATGAAATAAAGAAAACTGGGAACACAGTTCCCAGTGTGCATTTTATTTACTGTCAGCCTTTCAGCTGGAACAATGAAAATCAATAAAACAAGCTTTTCATTTTCTGCATTTCTTATGGCAGAGCTGGGATGCAGGTACTGGTGTGGAACGGTTTCATATATTGGAATTAATGCCATTAGTGGAAATAAGACTTTAGTTGGTATGGGAATCTGTAGGAATGCTTTTATTACATTTAAATTTTGGCCCTGCTTGAAGTTCTTCCTTCTGAATTACAAAACCAGTAATATTTTCCCAATACTTCATGCCTTGAAGTCGTTCCCCAGCTAACACTGAGTCTCATCATCATTGATCTCCTGGATTACAAAGAAGTCTTTTAGGAAACAAAGTTGAGAAGCTGACATCTTGAGGGTTGTGTCTCATTTCAGGTTACCCACTGAGGTGTGTAAGTGCGTATCCTTAAAGGAACTCTCTTGTATTAGTTTTTAATGGTTGGTAAACCCTGTGATTTCTTTAGCTGTGCTTGAGGTATGGGTGAGAAAGAAGGCAGATTTGGTTTTAAGCTGGTCTATGCCTAGGATGTGTTCAGGTGATTCACATGTAAGCATGGAACTCATGAGCTTTCTCCTGTCTGCTGCTCATTGACTTGAGAGAGAGTCCCAGAGTGGTTTGTGTTAGAAGGGAGCTTAAAGCTCCTCCAGCTCCAACCCCTGCCCCGGGCAGGGACACCTTCCACTAGAGCAGATTGCTCCAAGCCCCTGTGTCCAACCTGGCCTTGAACACTGCCAGGGATGGGGCAGCCACAGCTTCTCTGGGCACCCTGTGCCAGCACCTCAGCACCCTCACAGGGAAGAGCTTCTAATATCTCACTCATCTCAACCTAATGCTGTACCTTTACTCAGATGCAAGGATTTATTAGTAGTATTTGTCTGCCTTCAAGGAACATTGTAAAGCTTTAGTGATTAAGTTTGATTGAAAACTTGGAAGTTCTTTATATGAGAAGTGTTGATGCTATATATTGTTACAAGATTTCTCACCTCTTTTCTGTATCTTACTCTTTTTTCTCTTTAAATTCCATTTTCTGATATATATTTTTTTTCCAAATAAACTTGCTTGGCGAAGTTTAAAGGCATCAGAACGTGCAGAGTTTCTTTCCTTTGGAAACATCTTACCATTTTTCCCTCAGTACACTTATTGATAACTTCATCTTATTCTTTTCACCCTGTAACTTCCGTTACCTGAGGCAGTTTGTTCTGTTCAACTCTTACTGCCTAATCCTGCTTTATTTGCATTGACTCGTGCTTGACCTCAGCCCCTCAGCCCTTAATGCACCAACAAGCATTGATATCTCTCTAGAGTACTATAGGGTGGCTGTTAACTAATAACAACCATTCATTTAAGCTGATGAAAGTTCATTAAGTAAGAAAACATGCTGTAATGAAGGTGGAGTAGAGGTGTCGAGCATCACTCTATGGTGAAAGTGAGATGTAGCTGCCCTTAATGAAAGGGAAAGGCATCTGTAACGTTGTGATCTGTGCTGCTGGGAATGGGCATTTCTGAACATTAAATTTGGTCTTTCCTGATTGTAGATCCAACGATGAGAAGTTCTTTGCTTTATCCTGCGAGACATTCACATTCTTATTCCATCATTGAATGCGGAGGATGTTTTTCCAGTAATTGCTGGTCTTTCCATGAATTCTTTTTTTAAACTCTGGATTGTCCAGGCATGATTCTGTCCATAGTGGAATACTGGAATAAGCATGATAAGAAATTGACTGGCACAGGGTGCCCAGAGAAGCTGTGGCTGCCCCATCCCTGGCAGTGTTCAAGGCCAGGTTGGACACAGGGTCTTTGAGCAACCTGCTCTAGTGGAAGGTGTCCCTGCCCGGGGCAGGGGTTGGAGCTGGATGAGCTTTAAGGTCCTTTCCAACACAAACTAGTCTCATATTCTGTGAAAGTTCATGGAATGCTACCAAGTAACTTTCCTACTCTGGTTGGATAGAAGAAATGTTGCTATTTAGACCTAGAGAAGGTCTTAGGCTGAAGAGCTCATATATGAAGATGCATGGACTGTGTGCTTGATTGAGGAGACATTGGTTTTCTTATACTGCAGGTAATATTACCTTTTGGGAATGAATGAATTCTGGAATAAAACTAATAGGTGAAGAGCTAATTGGAAGGAATTAAACATTCCTTTAAGAAAGATGGGACACAAGGAGCATAAAAGATAGGAAATGTCATCTTGAAGACAGCAAGAGGATTGATTTGGGAAACTGTGGGTTTGCATTAAAAGGAAAATTCCTGATGTTTTACTTTAATGCATTAGGACCCCATTGTTGTAGCCATCATTCATATAGAGAGGAGACTTTTGGGACAGAGATGGTCCTGAAAAAACACAGTTTTCTTAATGGCAATTAAAACTAAATGTGTTAAATGAAGAGACAAAAGAAGTATGGCAGTGAAAAGTGACGGAAAAGCCTTTGCTGCCTGCACAATACCTACAACTATATTGCCAATCCCTGAGAGTGCTCCAGTGAGATTTAATATAGATGTCTGTGCAAGGTCAGCCCAAAGGTGCTCTTAGGCCAGTGCTGTGTCTGATGCAGAGGATGCCGGAAGGGAGAGTGAAGACACTCCTTTCCCAGAACACTCTGAGCTTCCAGCACTTGGCAGTGTGTGGCTTTTGATGGGGAAGCTGATGCCCTTGTTGCTGAATAGTGCTCTAGAGATGTTTCTGCCTTGTATTTTCTGACACTTTTTGCTCCAGTTTAAGTTTTTGGCTTCAGGCCTGTCCTTTGGTAGAGATGTGTTGCTGACCTGCCTGACACTGAATCTTTGAGTTGCTAATTTCAGCTTATTGCCCAGGAGCTGCTGAGGGTTGGAAGCACACAACTATCACAGGTACTGGGGCAACACATGTCTCATTTCCATCAAGCCATCGCTTTGATGGAAGAAATCTTGGGCAATTCCCTGCTGCCAATGGATACTCTGACTTTCCCATTTCAGCAAAGTCATTTGACCATCCCCCTGCTGAAATTGCTCATGTTCTGTGGTTAAGTCCAAGTGAACAGTTGGATAATCCCCTCTCGTCGTTTTTAGCTGCTCTGTTCCTTGAGCACTGCTTTTGGTTTCAGCACTTTATTACTGGCAAGACATTGATGAATTACAGTGAGTGGAGGAGAGAGTAGAATGATTGATGGGTGACAAGACTAAGGCAAATTCCAAGGCATTAAATTCATGGAGCTGGAGTAAAGGACAGCAAGTGAGGACCACAATTTCATACATATTTTAAAGTTTGTAGAGGGAAACAGTAAGTTAGGTTGGGTCAGTGCCATTTAAACACTTAAATATAAAGGATGTTTGTGTTTTGTGTTAGTGTAGTTATAACAGGTTTGCTTTGATGCTCTTGTAAGGGAGGAGCAGGAGTTTTATCAACAAGAAATATAAAAGCAAGTTCTGTAAGACATAGCAACATACAAAGGAGCTGTTGAGGCAAGTCCAGAGGAGGCCACGAGGATGCTCAGGGGCTGGAGCAGCTCCCGTATGGAAACAGGCTGAGAACATTGGGGCTGTTCAGCCTGGAGAAGAGAAGCTGAGTGGAGACCTCAGAGCAGCTTCCAGTGTGTAAAGGGGGCTACAAGGATGCTGGAGGGGGACCTTCATCAGGGACTGGAGTGATAGGACAAGGGCTGATGGGTTCAAACTGAAACAGGGGAAGTTCAGGTTGGAGATAAGGCAGAAGCTCTTCCCTGTGGGGGTGTTTGCCAGAGAAGCTGTGGTTGCCCCATCCCTGGCAGTGTCCAAGGCCAGGTTGGACACAGGGGCTTGGAGCAACCTTGTGTAGTGGAAGGTGTCCCTGCCCGTGGCAGGGGGTTGGAAGTGGGTGATCTTAAGGTCCCTTCCAACCCAAACCAGTTTGGGTATTCTATGATTCTGTGTTGGCTGCTTGATGTCTCTTTTCGTACAAGTGGCTGCATTTCAGTAACGTTCATTCTATCCTGGTGGGAATCGTAATATAAGGCTCAATGTTTAAGAGCAAACCCCACAAAGAAGTAGCCCTTTTACCCAGTTCCTGTATGTATGCTTTTCCCTGTCCATCCCCATCAAAGAAGCTGCCACTGACAGTGTATCTCAGGAAGAGCTGTTTTCTTGCAGCCTGAGCACTTTTTGTGTGCATGTAGCTCTGAATCTTTCAAATTAATCTTTTAAACTTCTCCCCCTTTCTGCTGCAGTCATCTCCATCACTCCCCCTTCCTGCAGCAGTCAGTCAGCAAATCCTTTCATCTCAGGAAGGGGAGTGAGCTCAGCTATGTCCAAAATACTGCAAAGGAGTCACCTTCTTTAGTCCTCAGTCATTTATAGCTCTTTGTTTGCTTTTAGCTTAATTCTTTCGAGACTGTTTAAAGGTGAATAAAATTGGTAGCAATTTCTTCATCATCTTAATATCCACTATGTTAATCAACACTCGGTGCTGTTCATCATCAGTGTTGTACAGCTACTCATTAATCCTCACATCCTGTGTGTACCTTCTCTCCCTTTCCTGTTTTTAAGGGGAAGGAGCAGTGACAATCAGGAATAGGTGCTGTTGATTTGTGCTTTTCCTGTTTTCCAAGCTTTTTACCTAAAGGCTCCCTGCTTGAGAACCATCTGGGGGTTCTTTAAGTTCAGGGTCGTTTTAACTAACTCATGTTCCCTGGTTTGCCTTGGTACCAACTCACATTATGCTGTACAGGGGCCTGTGGCAGTTTGGTAGCAGACAATTCCCAGTCTTTGGATTTAAGTGCAGCTTGGGTGAGTTTTCCATGTGTCCCATTATTTGCATGTCCCACCTTTAAAGGCAGCAACTTTTCAGCTTCATCTTGATTCACTTTGCAACTGAAATGTAGGACAAACTTAGAGGTGAATCCCAGACTGGTTTGGGTTGGGAGGGACCTTGTGTGTAATTCATCCCTTAGATATGTTTGTGGTGGTAGGAACTTGGAGGATCAGTTCTCTAATGCATCACCTGCTCTTACCTCTATCAAGTGTTAAATTCCTTGGAGACAGACCATCATTTGTAGCTCTTCTGCTGTTTTTCCCAGTGCAAATTCCCAGCAGCTGGAGTGTGAGCACCTTTGTGCTTCTTAAACTTCTGAGGTTAGATCCTTACTGATACAAGTCAGGTGCCAGCTGAATTCAGTGAGCTGCTTGTTCGGATCTGGCTACACGTATTTAAGGTATTTCTTAGCCCTTTTCCTTTCCTGTGCCTCTTGAAAACAAGTTCCTCTAAAAGCAGTAGATCAATTCTCCTCCTTTTAAATGTCAGCATTGTCTTATTCACCCAGGAAAGCAGCTGAAACCTTCTCAGTTGCTGCTATTTATTTGCTCATTTATTCAAAGGGTTCAGCTTTTTCCCTTTGTCAGGCTCTGTGTTTGTGTATGATGTGACTTCTTCTGCTTCAAATGGTGACCTGGCACATTGTTTTCTTTTAACCTTTCTCTGTTGTTTGTTCATGTTTCCTTTTCTGTTGTCTGAACTCGGGATAAGCTGGTACCACAGCCACAAAGCAGGAGGTTTTCTAGTTTGAACAACCATTATTCTGAGGTTGTAACCTGAAGAAGCACCTCCTTGTAGAATCATGGAACAGTTTGGAAGGGACCTTAAAGCTCATCCAGTTCCAGCCTTCCAGGGACCCCTTCCACTAGAGCAGGTTGCTCCAAGCCCCTGTGTCCAAGCTGGCCTTGAACACTGCCAGGGATGGGGCAGCCACATTTTTATATCTGCTCATAAACTTCCAGGACTGTGGAGGTCTAAAACTAACACACAAAAATTCATCTTTTCACAGCTTTTTTACAGTGCTTTTTGGAAAAAGGGGAGACCTTGTAACAGTAACAGTCTTGAAATACCCAAAGGGGGCTGACAAGAAACCTGGAGAGGGGCTTTGGACAAGAGCCTGTAGGGACAGGCCAAGGGAATGGCTTGAACCTGCCAGAGGGGAGATTGAGATGAGCTCTTGGGCAGAAGCTGTTCCCTGTGAGGGTGCTGAGGCGCTGGCACAGGGTGCCCAGAGAAGCTGTGGCTGCCCCATCCCTGGCAGTGTTCAAGGCCAGGTTGGACACAGGGGCTTGGAGCAACCT
>NW_009921634.1:20409-57503 GCF_000696875.1 Nestor notabilis | reverse complement strand
GGAAGGTGTCCCTGCCCATGGCAGGGGTTGGAGCTGGAGGAGCTTCAAGGTCCTTTCCAACCCAAACAACTCTGGGGTTCTATGAGATTTAATACTGTTGAAAAACCTGTTAAGGGAATGTGCAGCTTTACCTGCTTTTGGCCAAAGTCAGGAAAGAACAAAGAGTTTTAACAAATCTTTTACTAGTACTTAGTTTCTACTTTGTTAAACTGCTATATTAAACCCTTCCAACTGAATGTTACAATCAGCAAATGTTTTGCTACATGTTCTTTTTAAGGCAATTAAGCCCTGCTATAAACTGCCTGTAACCTTTAAACAAGCTGCAGAGAGCTTCTGGTGCCACAGTTATTTCCTCTAAACTGGGATCTTTTTGCTCATACAAAGCAGAGCTCTTTTTCCAGGCTTGCTTCGTTGAGCCTTATTTTCTAAGGGTAATAAAGAGTACAATAATAAATAGATTTTAACATCAAAAATAACTGTCATAGAAACACAGAATGGCTTGGGTTGGAAAGGACCTGAAGATATCTAGTTGTAACCCCTGCCATGGGCGCAGGGACACCATTATCTAAGCCAAATTCTGTTGTAATCCAGGCCAATACTGTGAGTTAAATGAGGTGATTTTGTATTTAGGTGGGCTATCAGATTATTTAAGCCAAATTCTGTTGTAATCAGGCCAATGTTTTAATTATGATATGACTGAATACAGTGGTTTTGTATTTATTTCAGTGTTGCTTTCAATGGGAGAATTCTTTCTTAAAAAATAAAGAATAAAGGTGGTGGTGGGGATTACCTGTTATTTCTTTTGGCACTATTTGCATGGTATATCATCTCTTTAAAGAAGAATCACCAGATATTTGTTGGTTAATTCACCTTCCAGCTGATTTCTCTTGCTCTAGCTCCTCTCTGCACCCCAGCCACTGCCAAAGATGAATGTTGGGGAGCTCTTTTACCTATAATGATCTTTACAGCCAGGTACTCAAACACAAATGTCATTATCTCCCCCAACCTCAGAAGCAAATTAATCACTTATTTCCATTTAGCTAAGCCAGGCAGGTATGAGAAAGGGGCTTGAAGGACCCTCAGCTGCTTATTCTGGCCCATGAAACCACTTGTAGTTCTCTTCTGTACTTCTCATTTTCAAGTTCTCTGAGAAAAGGCTTCTATTCCATTATCAGTCTTAACTAGAGCCTTGTAGTGATAATTCTTCCCCTGTATATACAGTTCTACATTTATTAGTCCTTTTGTTAGTATGAATAGCACACAGTAGGTAATAGGAGTATTAAAGACCAGGTAACTACTTGGGAAATGTAGCCTAAGATGGGGGAAGAAAAGAAAGAGGAGAAAATCTACTTAAATGTGATACCCTTGCATGTTTTAGAGCATCTTTAATCTTCATTATCCAAGATGTTTCCCACAGTGAGGATAAGGAGTGAAAAGCAGCGGTGGTGTGGTAATTGCACCCTTAGTTGTGTGTGTGTGCAGGGAAGCAGTGACAGCGAAAAGAAGGTCTGGTTCCCTCACTGGCTTTTGGATAACACAGCATTGGGCCCAGTCACACTGCGTGCTATTATTTGGGTGTCCCACTCTGGTATTAGCAGGATCAGAGCCAGCACATTAAGGGAAGTGACTATGCATTTGTGAGGCTGCATCTGGAGTGCCAGTTTTGGGGGTCCCTCTGCAGGAAAGGGATGTACCTTTACTTGAATGGGAACTGGAATGTATCATATAGGAGTGAGTCCAGTGGAAAGCCCCAGGGTGGGTTGGGGTTAGAAGCACTCAATGTATTAGGAGATGCTGTAGGAGCCTGCAGCAAAGAGTGGGGCTTTTGCTGCTTTGACCATCTGAAAGTGTTGGAGGAACAATGGAATCACAGAATAGTTTGTGTTGGAAGGGACCTTAAAGCTCCTCCAGTTCCAACCCCCTGCCACAGGCAGGGACACCTTCCACTAGAGCAGGTTTCTCCAGGAATGCAGCCAGGCTCCTCTCCGAAGTGCACAAACAAGAAGCAACTATCAGCACTTTCTGTGGGGAAAAAGTTACTGGACATAAGGAGAAAACCCCTCCCCATGAGAGGGGTTAAACAAAAGAGTGGAGGGTCTGTGAATCCTCGTGCTTGCAGCTTCTCAGACCTTGACCGGGGGCCCTGAGCCTGGTCTGACATTTGAAGTCAGCACTGCTTTGAGCAGGGGGTTGGGCTGGAAACCTCTGGAGCTTCCTTCCAAGCTGGATAGGTAGAATATTCTACCAACAGTACGAATGCTGGTGCCTGACTTGGTTCCTTTGACTTGCTCTAACAGAGAGAGTTGAAAGCTGTGTTTGCTGCTGTTATGCTGACGTGTAACTCAGTGACTGCAGCATGATTCTGAGCTACTGCTGTCATTTCTCCTGGTATATAGGGATTGTGCATGTGTACATTTGCAATTGCTCTTTGGTAGGTGTGGTTAACCCTTGGCCTCCCCACTGTCCTTAGTGGCAGCTGTCACATAAGGTGGCTCAAATGCCGTTTAATTTTAATATACAACACACTCTGTGAAGCAGAAGCTGTGGTGTTCTAGCAATAGACAACAGGATGGTTTAAGCTGAGGAAAGGGAGATTGAGATGAGCTCTGGGGCAGAAGCTCTTCCCTGTGAGGGTGCTGAGGCGCTAGCACAGGGTGCCCAGAGAAGCTGTGGCTGCCCCATCCCTGGCAGTGCTCAAGGCCAGGTTGGACACAGGGGCTTGGAGCAACCTGCTCTAGTGGAAGGTGTCCCTGCCCGTGGCAGGGGTTGGAGCTGGAGGAGGTTTAAGCTCCCTTCAACCAAACCACTCTGATTCTGTGGTTTGTACTTCTCTACATGTAGAGTTGTTTCATTTCCCAGCACTTCTTTTGAAGGGAGCATTCAAAACGCTGCTGGAGAATTGAAATAATCCCAAACTTGCTTTAATGTACTGAACATATTAAAACTCATGTGGAAATGTTGTAGCCTTTAAGGCTTTCCCATTCTTAATTGTTCAAAGTAATAAAATTAAAATCCTAAAGGGTGATGTAAGTAATTAGCAGTGAAGGGCTCTGTCTGGCTGAAGACTCCAGATAACTTTGGAATAAAGGAGTGGGAAAATTATAGATGCAATTTAAATACAAAATCCCTGTTATTCAAGAGGGAGACAGTTGCCTTTTAAAACGTGAAAAGCTTTTCATGTTTACGAATGGTGTGAGCAATCTGAACACATTCAACCCCCAACATTTAGGTTTCTCTCTAGAATGCACTTTTTTTTTTCCCTTGATTTATTCTTTCTATCATAACCAGAGGAGCAGGATTCATAATAAAAAATAGAAACCCAAATATTAGGGGTTTTCTCCTAAATTAAGGTTTTCTAACTGTAGGAGTCACTGCTAACTTGAGGAGCAGCAGTATTTGTGGTGTACACTGAGCTTTTGCTGCTTTGTGCAGCCTGTCTCCCACACATCTCCTTTTGCATGTCAGGGTTTGGAATGGGAAGAGGTTAAGAACAAGCAGTTGGAATGGAATGCCCAAGTTGAAAGAGTGGATGATGCAACAGTAGATAAATCTCTGCCATCTTCCAGTATTTGTGTCGTGCATTTGGGTCTCTTGCAGAATAGAAGTGATGGTTTGTTACACACTGGGTGAGGGCATAACATTCTGGTCTGGATTTAACTTTGCCAATGGCAGCCAATGGATAGTCCCCATTAGGAATTCAACTTTTACAGTCTTCGAGTCTTATTTGTGGTGCTCATGATGTTTTTCTTGGCTGCATGTGGCACTGCCTGTGTTCTCAGCTGACCCACCATGGGGGGTTTCCAGGTCCCTTTGTAACCTTGCTCCTTCTGAAGATGGTTGACCAGTTTGTTGGCATGATCCAGATGGATACTTGGACTTTAAAGCTAATTATAAACTACTTCTGCTTGTGCTTCCAAGTAGTTAACAGAGCTGTTGTCACTGTTACTGCTCTTCCTATCTGCTTTCTGCCTCCCTGTCTTTTCCATCCACCTCTAGTTCTTAATCTCCCTGCTCTGGAGGACAAAGCTCCTGGGAAGACAGTGTGGTTATTTGCCAAAATTGAGTTTTAAGAACTGGCATTTCCCAGGATAACAGGGTAAGACACAAGCTCGGAAAGGTTTTCCTTGTAACAGATCCATTGTTAGCTCTCTGTAGTGTATTTTTCATCTTATACATTCTTTATAGACACTTTTGTTTCACTTTAGTTGCTTCTGCTCCTGGTCTGTGGTTAGGTTATCCAGCACAGGAAGCAGACAAAGGTTTTAATGTCATATTATGTATTCTGAAACATCATCTGGGGTGCTGCTTCATAGCTTGATGTCAGGACTTAAATCATCTTTCTGTTAGTAAAACTACAGAAGGGAAAACATTTGCTTTCTGGTTTTTAACATAATGTTTCTACTTGTTGCCACCTAAACCACTTGGAGACCTTACCTTGACTTCCATGAACTTGGACTGAGCCTCAGCTACTTTCCAGCCCCAAACTGTTCTGAACATGAAAGCTTTTCTCTTGTGCTTTCTCTTGATAACTGCTGGTAATGGGAAATGAAATCTTTGAAGATAAAACAGTGGTTAAGTGAGGCCTGGCTGGAGTGGGGTGGCCTCAAGTGAAAAGGCTCTGAGAGTGCCTGGTGTTGAGATGTGGCTGTAGAGTGCACTCACTGGGAAAGTGCCATTTATCAAGGACAGGAGTTCAAGCTTGTCTGGCTGCAAATATGAAGTGTCAGAAGTGCCATCAAATAAACCCATCCAATAAACCCCACCAAAACCATCTCCAGCTTTTTCTAGAAAAAGAAAGGTCTGAGTGTAAAACTGGGGGGTTTTGGGTTTGTTTTGTTTAAGTGCACTAAATGCCTGACTGTTCCATTTCTTTGTTAAAAGATGTGCTTGAAAGCTGTAATTGAGGGATGGGATCCAGGCAGGCTGGAGATGTGGGCCCGTGAGGAGCTCATGAAGTTCAACATGGCCAAGTCCAAGGTCCCACACATGGGTCAGAGCAACCCCAAGCACAAACACGGGCTGGGGGAGACTGGATGGAGCAGCCTGAGGAGATGGACTTGGGGCTGTTGGTGAATGAGCAGCTCCCCATGACCTGGATTCAGTGTGTGCTTGAGCCCAGAACCCCCCGTGTGCTGGGTGCACCCCCAGAGCGTGAGCAGCAGCTCAGGGAGGGGATCCTGCCCCTCTGCTGTGCTCTGGGGAGACCCCCCCTGCAGCCCTGATCCAGCTCTGGGGAACAGCACAAGAGGGACGTGGAGCTGCTGGAGCGAGGCCAGAGGAGGCCCCGGAGCTGCTGCGAGGGCTGGAGCAGCTCTGCTCTGGAGCCAGGCTGAGAGAGCTGGGCTGGGGCAGCTGGAGAAGAGAAGGCTCCTGAAGGGGACACCTTAGAGCAGCTCCAGTGCCTAAAGGGGCTCCAGGAGACCTGGAGAGGGGCTTTGGACCAGGGCTGTAGGGACAGGACAAGGGGAAAGGCTTTAACCTGCCAGAGGGGAGATTGAGATGAGCTCTTGGGCAGAAGCTCTTCCCTGTGAGGGTGCTGAGGTGCTGGCACAGGGTGCCCAGAGAAGCTGTGGCTGCCCCCTCCCTGGCAGGGTTCAAGGCCAGGTTGGACACAGGGGCTTGGAGCAACCTGCTCTAGTGGAAGGTGTCCCTGCCCGGGGCAGGGGTTGGAGCTGGAGGAGCTTTAAGGTCCCTTCCAACCCAAACCAGGACCCAGGCTGGTCTTAACTGATTTTGAGAGCAGCTAACTGTTTAGAAACTGGGAAGATAAATTAAGAGATGAATGATCTGAGTACAAAGCTTTCAATTTTTGTTGCTTGTGTTTTAGATAATGCTTTTCCTGGATGTTTTGGAACCTTTTTGTTATAACTTTCCTTTTTGCTTTTAGTTCTTCCCTCGCTGCATTTTCATCTCTCAGCTTCTCAGTTTGACAAATGTTGTTCCCGATTTTGTTCTTGCTTTGCTGAGTTTGTTGACAGCTTTCAGGGCAGCAATGAATGCCTGCAGCTCCCCTCCAGTGCCTGGGGGTGTTAAAGGGATCGAGGAACTTGGGGTACTTGATCTGCCAAAGGAAGAAGGTGAAAATTAGAGCTGAAACTTCTGCCAAAGGTTTCCAAGCTGTGTCTGTGTGCCTGCCGAACTGTCTCCACTTGGATCTAGAGCTTTTTAGCGAGAACCGAATCTGGGTTTTTGCCTCATCTGTGTGATGGTTTTGTGTTTTTGTGATGTGTTATGGCCAGACTTCCATAACTGTTCACAAATAGGTACTGGGAAGAAGGAGGATGGTGAGGCACTGGAATGGGTTGCCCAAGGAAGTTGTGAATGCTCCACCCTGGCAGTGTTCAAGGCCAGGCTGGACAGAGCCTTGGGCGACATAGTTTAGTGTGTGGTGTCCCTGCTCATGGCAGGGGGGTTGGAACTGGATAATCTTAAGGTTCTTTCCAACCCAAACCATTATATGATTCTATGACAAGGGGTAGTGGTGGTCTTGGCAGTCGTGGGGTAATGATTGGACTTGATCAACTTGAAGGTCTTTTCCAACCTAGTTGGTTCTATGATTCTGCGGTGTTTGGTGTTGAGTGATGGGAACCCCCTGAATTCTGCTGACGTTACAGTGTTGGTGGGCTTAGGAGAAGCCTGTTGAGTCCTCTGTGATTAATGCTGTGACAAACATTCTTTCTTAAGACCAAGCTCAATCCTAAACCCTGGCATCAAGTGCACACTCTCATCATCCATGCAGAGAGGAGAACTTCATAGGTACTTCTTGTCAAAACTTCTTAGGAGGAAGGAGAAAGTGCAGCTTCCTCTTAGAAACTGCTCTCAATTTCAAAAGCCTGATGGCCCCAGAGCTGTGTCAGGGTCATTCTTGATTTGGAGGCAAACAAAACAATACAGCGTTGATAGATGTTCTTTTGGTATAGTTAATATTTACTGGTATTGAGGGAGCAGGCCTCAGCTTGGCTGTCTGCTTCCTGTATCCCCTTGCTTTGAATTTTTAATGTTAAGCTGACAGATTTGCTGTAAACTTAAATCCTGAAGTGCCAGCAAATGTCCTCTTTTACTAATGATATCTTTTAGTTATTAGGGGTTTTATCTATTTTAAATCTCTGTGTGCAAAACATGCTATTTCTAGTTCCTTACAATGTCAGCTCTGAAGTTTTGAACACTGCAGAGGGATTTAATTTCATTTCATTATTTTTCATTTTGTTAGTAACCGTGGAAGTGCTTTATTAACTAGTGAGAAAAACAAGTAAACTAGGAGGGATGCAAATTTGTTGTATTGCTTTTATGCACTGATTTATCATTCCTGATGCCTTTTGTCCATGTTTGTTTTAAAGATACAGATGGATGTTCTGAGGCTGAAGCAGCTCTGCTCTGGAGCCAGGCTGAGAGAGCTGGGCTGGGGCAGCTGGAGAAGAGAAGGCTCCTGAAGGGGACACCTTAGAGCAGCTCCAGTGCCTAAAGGGGCTCCAGGAAACCTGGAGAGGAGCTTTGGACAAGGGATGGAGGGACAGGACAAGGGGAATGGCTTGAAACTGCCAGAGGGGAGATTGAGATGAGCTCCGAGGCAGAAGCTTTTCCCTGTGAGGGTGCTGAGGCGCTGGCACAGGGTGCCCAGAGAAGCTGTGGCTGCCCCATCCCTGGCAGTGTTCAAGGCCAGGCTGGACACAGGGGCTTGGAGCAACCTGCTCTAGTGGAAGATGTCCCTGCCCATGGCAGGGGTTGAAGCTGGAGGAGCTTTAAGGTCGCTTCAACCCAAACCATTCTGTGACTCTATGAAATCAGGTTCCTCAGTGCAGTGCCCACTGCATGTCTCTTAGTCTCTAAGGAAGCACAGCAGCAGAGGAACATTGTCTGTGGCCTGTTCAAGTTACTGGGTTCTGTCTGCTGCTTTCTTGTTTGCATATTTGCCTTAATTTTAGCCTTAATAATAGAGCAATTAGAAAACCCCATGGTCTTTAGAGTTCAAAAGTGTCTTTGAACTAACAATAGCTTTCATTAATCGTGATGGCTCTGTTTAAATTGTATAGTTATATGGACATAGCTGCTGTGTCGGCTGGAAGATGAGGCCTCCTAAGCTTTTTCAGTTGTATCTTGACATCACTATAGGCAAATAAAATGTGAGCCATTTTCTCCACGCTTATGGAATTGGCAGTAATGTTTCGTTGGTGTTTCTGTAATGAAAAGAAGAAAGAAAATCAAACATCATTGTCAGTGTCTTTTTCTAACGCTTTTCCACTTGCTAATCCTCTATTTTGTGGTAATCTGGGCTTTGATTTGTATTTAACCAACTGTGTTTTAACTAACTTGGTTTATACATATGCTCAAATATTTGAAGACTGCTCATTAAATCTGAGTTGTTCAGATCTTGGACACTTTTTATATATATTGACTTTTAGGAATAGAAATGAAGAAATACTACTCAAACCTTTTCTGCTTTAAAGGGGTTTATGGATAGAATCATCATTCAGACATTCCTGTAATCAAAGAGAGAAGTCCTGAGGTGGATGAATTGACCTTTAAATGTTGTCATGTATGTTCTTCTTTAGGTGTCAGCTGTGGACTCCTTGGAGGGTCCCCTTCTTCAGGTGGAGGGATTGAGTGACCTGAGGCTGGAGCTCCACAGCAAGAAGATGAACATGCACTTGGTCCTGATAGATGAGTTACACCGTCACCTTTACATCAAATCAACCAACCGAGTAGGACAACGCAACAAGGAGAAAGGGAGATTAAGGTGGGTTTCCTGTGATGTGAGCTGAGGGGAGCAGGTCTGGAAGAGGACAACATTCACCCTTTCATAAGCAGAAGCTTTCTTGGGAGAGTGCCATCAACTTACACCTCAACCAGTCATTTTTGGCAAGTTGCTCATGCTTGTGACTGGAGAGCAGAAAAGCTCCAACTAACTGATGCCTCTTGGAGCCTGTGAACACTGTTCTCTCTCTTTCACTCCTGCCTAGTGATTCTGTTGTTTTCTTGCTGTTTCCCACAGAATTATAATGAGGTCAAGTCCTTTTAGCATTCTCAGCCTCCTCTGATGCATACGCCTTTCCTACAAATGTCATGATCATGAGGCTCAGGCAGGTAGAGGGAAGAACACAGGGAAAAATGGCTGATCTGTTAAAGCAAGTGCCCAGGGTTTAAAAGACTTCCATGTACCCACAAGTCAGTTTGCAGTATTGAAGTGCCCAAGCAGTGACTTGGCTCTGTGGTGTTTCTAGGGTGTTTTGAAGTTGTTGAAGCTTCTCACCTGATTGGTGCCTCTGATCAGTAGAATTTCAGTTTAAATACAGGTGCCTGGCTATTTCTTCCTAATTTTGTGGATTCTAAGCTTGAAGGTAATAGGGTTATTGGGAGGAAAGGAAGGAAGATAGTGGCCAAAAGAAAGTGATGCAGTATTGGAAGCTAACTTACGTAGAGTAGGAAAGGGACTAAACAAGGGCAGGGACTGAAAAAGGGAGCCACTGTATGATAAAGATGCAGAGAAAAGATAAATCAGCATTTTATTATGAGAAGGAATAAAACATACTTACCAAAATGAAGAGAAGAAGATAGTAAGTTACATTAAATGAATTTAGGAAATGAAGAAGTGATTGAAGTTGAACTCTCTAGCAAGGGGGGTTCTAGCAAAGTCATCACTCTCTTCTCTACTCATCCTGTTAGTTAAAAGCAGACACAAAGCTTTGGTGTACACAGACTATGTGACTAGTAATTCACTGCACTTCTGTACAACTACTACAGGGCCCCTTATCTTGGTCTTGTTTTCTCTTTTTCCACGTTCCATGCTGATAACATGGACTCTTCATCAAGCACAGCTTGTTCTTTGTTTTAGCGTGCTGCTCTAGACTGGCTGTTAACCAGGGTGCAATAATGTTTGTATCTTGTATTGATTTTAAGTGTGTTCTATTTCACACTGCTGAGCTGGAATGGATAGCTAATCCCTGTAAGTAGGGTATTGTAGGTGTATAGGGAGTACAGGTGGTTCTTAGGCAGGATAGTAAGTTTAACTCTTGTCTTTGCAGGCTTCTATAAAGCATTTTGACCTCTAAGGGAACACGCTGAACTCCATTATAGGAGCCTTCTCCCTTAAAAACGAGTTCTTGCTTGTGTTCCCCTGCCACATCCAGCTTTGTGCCTTTCATTACGCAGCTGGGGCAGCATGACACATTTTTGGCAAATAATTCTATGTGAATTACCAGAAGGACCAAGTAGAAAGTCTGAGTAAGAAAACTCATCTGGAGAGGGAGGCAAATAGGTGTGCGTAGAAAAGGGATTTGAAGGAGGAACAAGGGTGGAGGTTTCTAATTGAAACTACAAACCCACTGTGCTGGGTTGCATCAAGGAGTGCAAGCAGCAGGTTGAGGGTGGGGATTTTCCTTCTCTAATCTGTCCTCAGTGAGACCCCCCCCTGCAGTCCTGCATCCACTCTGGCTTCCCCAACACAAGAGGGACATGAAGCTGTTGGAGCAAGTCCATAGGAGGCCTGTGGCCACGTTGGATGGGACTTGGAGCAACCTTAGGGGACCCTTCCAACCCAAACCAGCCTGTGATTCTATGAAACTGGAAAAGCTTGATTGACTAGTTGGCAGAAGCCATGTGTATATACAGACACCTCCTTGTATTTATCTGTGGACTTGTGCTTTAAGTTAGGTGTTGTAAACCTCATGTATCAAAACTGTTATGTAGATCTATTGCTTAGGCTTATGGATTGAAGAAATAAATGGATTATTTGTTGTTGAAGTAAGAAATTAACTTGAAGTAATAGTTAACTCTTTGCTTTCTTTCCTCTCACACAGTTCACTTGTGAAAGATGCCTCTCCTGTACCTCTTATGGATGTTACTAACTTATCTACACCTCGAAAGTTCCTGGAAACTTCTCAGTTCAGTACTCCAGGAAGCTCCAGCAGTGAGTATTTCAGTCCTATGTATTCCTCATAGTAGGCACATCATCCCCTCTTCATGTCTGGCTGCTAATGGGAGGTCCTGAAACAAACAGTTAGGCAGTGCTTTGTGCAGTGTCCTGAAGTGAGTGAGTGCTATGTCCAGGGGCAGAACTTGGCCATAGCTGCATTTTCCTTTTGGGAAATCATTATTCCTCCTTATCCCCCTAGTCAGCTTCAATTAAATACACTTAGTTTTCTGTGCCTGTTCTGATCTTGGTCATGTTCTTCATATCTTGAGCAGAAGAGATTTGCAGTCAGCTCAGTTGGCATACAGGTCTCCTCTACACTATTTAATGTAGGTATATGTATGTGTAGATACTGCAGAAGGGGTTTTTTTGCTGTGATGAAGCCAAAAAGGTCAAAGCTTTTCCTTGGGGAAACTTCCTAACTCCCACCAAAGATCTCTCTGTACACAGGCTAATCTGGTGGTGATCTTTGTATTCCTGTTACTACAGCAAACACTGAATGAAACACTCAAGTTTCAGTGCTGCTTTTGTATGAGGCTTTGGAAGTGCTGCAGAGAAGGAGAATTAATCCTTGCATTGTTTCAGTGGATTAATAAGTGGGATTTGCTTGTTTAGCCCATTCATAAAAGGAATAATAGAAAAGTGACCTGCATCTCTTCCCCCTTCTCCAAATTCCAGTGTTTCAGTATTCCTCAAATGCAGAGAATCTTTTCTTCTCTTCCCATCCTGATTTATTCTTTTATCCTTTTCTTCTTATCATCTTGTTCCTGTTTTTTCTTGTCCTTCTTGCCTCCTAGAGCCTTTCTTTTGCTTATTCTTGCCTTTCACTGTATGGGAGGGAGAGATGAGGCCAAGACTCTTCCATCTTACTGAGAACAGGACGTGAGACCCTTGTTTAATCTAATAGCTTCAGTCAGAACAGGGACATGCTTACTTGGACTCCTATTTAATCTAGTAGCTTCAGTCAGAACAGGAATATGCTTACCTGAACCATTCAACAAGTAGTGAGACTGTTTTCAACTAAGAAAGGTTCTTAGCTTATTCCTAATTATTTTGCGTGCTTCCCCCACATGTATAAGAAGAAAGAGGTGTGTTATCAATCACTTGTGATAGCAGAGCAAGAAGTGGTACTAACGTTCCCAAAGCACAGCTATGTCAGTGTTTTCTGACTTATTTGAGACTTCTTAAAATCAGCAAATTCTAACTTCATTTGCTTGATGCAATGTTGGTGTTTAAAATGCCTTGTCCTAAGAAACAGTTATTTCATACTGTGTTTGAATGAAGGTTCTGGGGTCCAAGCAGCAGGTAAGAACCACAGCAGTGCTCTCTAAGAACTCAGTTTGTGAATAGAAAACTGCACTGCCCCTTTCACTCCAAATGCCTGAAAAAGAAAGGCTTTGATGGCTTCATCCTCAACTAGTGACTTGATAGAAGTCAGTTGAGCATCTGCCTTAAAAACTCTCATTTCTGCAGATCTCTTCTTGCTCTTCATGCCCCACACACCATAAAATCTTTTACCTGGCTCCTCCTTATGCTCTGAATCACTGAGTGCTGGGCCAGTGTCCCTCAGACTGGCAAAGATGTGGGTTATAATAGGAAACACTCGATCAGCATGAAGCGTGCATATGGTTTTGTTTCAAGTGCACAATGTACTTATGGATATTTCTTCCCCATAATTCTATTTAAAAGAAGCCTTTTCCAGGACTGCACGACTATTAGAGAATTTATAACTTATGTGTCTGCATAACAAAAGCTGTTTCTGCCTTTAGTCATTTCAGTTCTTTGGCTTTTTATTGATGAAACAAAGTGGTCGTGCGTATTAATGTGTGTCACGATGAAGCTCTGACTCATTCAACCCAGCCCAGCAAAGATGCCAACATTTTAAGTCCTTTCTGCATTCACTTCCCAAAGGAGATGTTACCTTGTGCTGTAGAATCTTTATAAGGAAATTAAAGCTGTTCCTGCTGCACTTAAACAAACCCCTTGGTTGTGTTCACCTGAGGATTGCAGCTATGGCAGATCACCAGTAACATTTTCCTTTCATGCCAGTTCAGAGAAATAAATTCACTTCTAAATTAGGTCTGCCTCCTTGAACCTTCTGTACTCTGAACAGTACTTAGGAAGGTTCCTGCAATGCCAGGCTCTTCCTGGAACTATAAAATGTGCTCACCCAGTACAGAGCAAACCCCAAGTGCCCTTTTCTGAAGGATTCTGGAGAATACTTGTTGGAAATCCAAGAGAAGATGAGCTGAGGTGGTGACAGTGTTGCCACTGGTGTATGTAAGTTTTATGCTGAACAGATAATATGCTTCAGTGACCCATCCTTCTGAGCTCAAAGAGAAAAATACAGCTGCTAAATCCAAGCAGGATGGTGGCTTCTGTGGTCAAGTCTAGTTCCAGCTCCCAGCTCTGGTTCTTTGGGAATGTAAGTGCATGTGTGGAGGTGAAAATATACGGAGACCTGTGAGCTTGGCCCTGCGAAATACCTGCAGGAGCCAGAGCTTTAAGGTCCAGTTTCAAAGATGGCTCTAAAAATGCCTTTGTGGCATTCTGCTTGTTTAAGCAGTTGCTTCCACTTCAAACATGTACAATAAATATGTTTAGACTGGATCTTAGGCAGAGGCTCTTCCCTGGGAGGGTGCTGAGGCGCTGGCACAGGGTGCCCAGAGAAGCTGTGGCTGCCCCATCCCTGGCAGTGTTCAAGGCCAGGTTGGACACAGGGGCTTGGAGCAACCTGCTCTAGTGGAAGGTGTCCCTGTCCATTGGAACTGGGTGAGCTTTAAGCTCCCTTTCAGCCCAAACCATTCTGGGATTCTATGAAACTAAAAGGATTAAGTGGTTGATAGAAGCCATGGAAATGGGAATTCTTTGCCTGTTAACCTCACCTGAGGATCTGACACCAGCTGGTGACTTCTCTATGCCTTGTACTAAGTATTAAATGATGCTTTCACTGAACCAGAGGGGTCCTGGTTTAGCTGGTTTGCATTTGCACAAATCCAGCTGAGGACTTGATGGGAAGGTGATGGCGGATCTGGTTCTCTCTGGCTCTCATTGTAGTGCCACAGAAAGAGCAGAGCTTGTTCTTACTTCAGGATAAACTTTATTACTTAGAATGTTTAAGAGGAAGTTCCTGCACTTGGAGCAGGGTTTGCAACCACACAATTGGCGTGAAAGCCTCTGAAGTAACTTTTGGTCTGTTTTTGCAGGACTGTGATTCCTCTCACTGCTCCTCGCTCATGGTTTGTGTTCGGACTTGAAGCTAAGCACCGATTTGCGTGATCTGTGTGTTTGGGGAAGGAAAAGGAAAATGAAGGAGATTTTTAGGTCCTTGTGATGAAAGCCAAGAAGAGAAACAGACTGGAGCTGAGGAGCAATTCCTTGCCCAGAGGGTGCTCAGGCATTGGAACAGGCTGCCCAGGGCAGGGCTGGAGTCACCGTCCCTGCAAGTGTTCCCAGCCCGTGGAGCCGAGGCCTCAGTGCCAGGGGTTAGTGGTGGCCTTGGCAGGGCTGGGAATGGTTGGGCTGGGTGATCTTGAAGGTCTTTTCCAGCCAGGTTTATTCTATGATGCTATAGTCACTTTTCCTGTGTAATTTCATTAGCAGTTCCTGTATGTGGTCCTGGTGTAAGATATTTGACTACCAGACATGCACCCTCTTATCTGGAGACTCAGTTGTCATGCTGGTGTGTATCAGGAGGGTGTTGAACGTGGCTGACAGAATTGCTTTGTCCAGCTTTGCCAGAATGAAATGTTCTTGCAATGAATTTGGAAGAGTGGCCTTGTCAAATCAAAATGTTTTTGAAAGACCAACATCCTTAAAGCTATAGATTGAACAGTGTGAACAACAGCTTTATGAAGAGGAGATTTGCCTTGAGGCTTTGAGGTTATTGATCTCCGAGACCCATTTTCTTTGGGCTTGGTAGTAAAGTGGAGCAGAAAATGACCAAAATCTTTAAAGGCCCCATTTCTAAAGTAACTGTCCATTTGTGGCTCACTGTGTCTGTGCATGGGTCAGAACAGGGATTCAGCATCAGAAATGAGGAGGTGACGTTTCTTCACACTTCAAATTATGCCTCTGGGGCACTTTGAGCTTGCATCCTTTTCTTTAGAAGGATTGAAGGCTGAAAGAGTATAATCAGACAGGACATAAATCATGGGCAAAAGTACATGAAATTTTACTAGGTGCCCATAAAAGCACACAGCTAATGGAATCTCCTGTAATGAGGAGCAGCAAATTTTGGCCATTCATTGCAATGAAAAACAAGACCCAAGAGTCTTTGAGCTGCTTTGCTTGAACGAGTTATCAGCATTGGCCTTTCTGGGCATCAGACCAGAGCTATTAAAATGCTTCTTGCAGCAGGTTTCTTTGTTGTGAAATGACACAAGTGTACAAATGAGGGTAGCATCAATTGGAATAGATGGTTTAATGGGGCACCAGCAAACCTAGAAGCTGTCAGGGAAGTTTCCACCTTCAGCCGTGGAGGTGATGTATCAGTGATGCACATGATTCAACTTACTAGTGCTTTAAGGGCATATTTTTGTCTGCTTACACAGAGCTGTGTGTTTTCAGGTGCACTGCTCCAGTGATGATATTTTGGAAGTGGCTGAATGTTTCATGAGAGAATGTGGCAAAACCATCACTGCTTGAGCTTGTTGGCTTGGATGGCTTTTGAGGAACCATATTTAAATGTTCTGTTTCATAAGCATGTTTCAGAGATCCTTAAAACAAGAAAATCATCAGGAGTGGCTTCACCCAGGGGAATTCATGCTTTGACCAACTTGATAAATTTCTATGATATAACAGGTAGACAAGAGAAGAGCAGTGGATATTGTCTGCCTGCTCTTCAGTAAGGCCTTTGACACCGTCTTCTGTATGATCCCAATGGAAAACCAGTAGATGTACAGGTTGGATGAGCACCATCCAAGCTGTAGTCAGGTTGGGTCACTCAACCCTACCTGAGTTGGGGTCGAGGTGACTCAAGAAGTGACTGAATGGCTGGGTACAGAGGGCAATATCAGTGGCACAAAGTCTAGTTGGAGGCTTGTAGCCAGTGGGGTCCTACTGGGTTCAGTCCTGTTCTATGTGTTATTTGCTGATCTGCATGATGGGGCAGAGTGTGCCCTCAGTGGGCTTGCAGGTGACACCAAACTGGTTGATAGGCCGGAGGGTCTTGCTGCTATCCAGAGTGACTCGGATAGGCTGGAGACATGGGCTGACAGGAACCTCTTGATGTTCAACCAGAGGAATTGCTAAGTCCTGCCTCTGGAGTGGAACAACCACAGGCACTGGGACATGTTGGGGAGTGCTGGCTCCAGTGCTGGGCTCCCCAGTACAGGAGAGACATGGATGTACTGGAGAGAGTCCAGCTCAGGGTCATGAAGAGGATTAAGGGTCTGGAGCATCTGTCCTTGGAAGAAAGGCTAAGAGAGCTGGGACTGCACATCCTGGAGAAGGCTCAAGAGGGACCTTTACCTGGAAGGGAGGGTGCAGAGAGGTTGGAGCCAGGCTCTGTTCAGTGCCCACTGCCAGGACCAGATGCAGTGGGCACAAGCCAAAACACAGGAGGTTCCCTCTGAATGTCAGGAGACATTTGGTTTACCCTTTGGATTATGGGGGCTTCATTCTGCTCCCTGTCCCTGTCTTCCAGCTCAGGGGGCTGGGTACCCCGAAAACAACTGATGTTACTATTAAAAAGTGAAGCAAAGAAGCCATTAGGTACCTCAGCCTTTTCCTCACCCTTTGCCACTAGGTTTCCCCCTGCATCCCATAAAGGATGGAGATTCTCCTTCGCCCTCCTTTTGTTGCTAATGCATTTATAGAGAGATAGTTATTATCTTTTACAGCAGTAGCCAGAGGAAATGTGAGTTGGGCTTTGGCCCTTCTCATTTCATAACCTTACAACACCCTTGTAGTCCTCTTGAGTGACCTGCCTTTTCTTCCAAAGGTCTTAAACTCCCCTGTTCTTCCTGAGTTCCAGCCAAATCCCTGGCCAGGTTTCCCTGCCAGCTCATCTTTCAGCACATGAGGATGGCTGCTCCTGCACCTTGAATAACTCCTTCCTGGACAATGTCCAACCTTCCTGGGCTCTTGCCCTTCAGGACTGCATCCCAAGGGCTCCTGAACAGGCCAAAGTCTGCCCTCCACAAGTCCAAGGTAGCCATTCTGCTGACCCCCCTTCTCTCCAAGAATCAAAGCTAGGATGAAACTCTGAAAGTGTTGTGATTTTTGCCTTCATACCAATGAATACCAAAGTTGTTCATAAGTTTAAAGGAAAATAGAAGTGTATCTTTCATTTCTGAGAGCTGATATGTAGGAATATCTTCTTTCACCCAGAGAGTGGCATATGGAATTGCTCTTTTAAACATGCACTTCCATATAAATGCCTGCCTGCTTTTGATGCCTTTTTTAAAAGGTAGGGAACAGGAGGGGCTTATTCCTGGGCCAAAGCTTTGTGGTCAAATAACCCCTTGATGACATTAAATGGCAGAAGAGGATGTTTGAAGTGTGGAAGACACAGGAAAAGAAGAACATCTTCAGTTACCCAGGGTTGGGATCTTGTCAGATCTTAGAGATCAATGGGCTCCCAAAGCTACCCAGGATACCTGCTTAATAGGCACAACGTGCAGGAAACTTGGTCCCCACTGTTCTAGCAAAGGACCAGATCTAACAAAACTTCTTGCTACTAGATCTTGAGCCATTCACTTTGCTGTTGTTTATAAGAGATGTAAATCGATGTCTTGATATTTGAGGGTGTTCAAAATTGGTTTGCTCTTTTGAAAACGGGAGAGTTTCACACACATCTGATGTGCTGGCAGAGTTCTCAGCCAGATTGCTGCTGTTAGTCCTCTTAAATGCTGTCCTCGCATTTGGATATGTCAGCGTTTCCTCCCTCTTGGGTTTGCATTGTGTGTCATTAAGAATAATTTGCAGCCTGCTTACAAAGGGGATGGAGCATGATGATGGGGACCTGTCCCTACAAAGTTGTTTAGTGTGAAATCCTCACATTGAACTTAGAGGATCAAGATATTTGAGGCTTTTTAAAAACAGTAAGTTACAACCTTTTTCCCTCTAACATTTCCAGCCCTGTCTTTTCCATAGCTCTTGTTCCAAAGAGCTCATCTTCTGTCTTTGTGCCTGCCATGCTGTGGTGTTCTGAGAGTAACACGTAGGGTTAACATGGGTAGACCATGTACACAGTACATGAAGTGCTTCGCAGCCTTGTAGGTTGAAAGGGATCTGATAGATGAGAGCGTTGAGCAGGAATATGTGTGCATCCTTGCTTCTCCCAAAAATTTACCGTGTTCTGGGTGTTTCTAGTTGCTTACCCCATAACTTGCCCAAATAAAATTGGAAAAGGTATCTATAAGGGAGGAAAAAAGCACTATTTCATCTCCTTGATGTTCACTACCTAAAACCTGATCTTGTCCCTTGGAGAGGGGCTTTGGACAAGGGCCTGTAGGGACAGGCCAAGGGGAATGGCTTCAACCTGCCAGAGGGGAGACTGAGATGAGCTCTGAGGCAGCAGCTCTTCCCTGTGAGGGTGCTGAGGCGCTGGCACAGGGTGCCCAGAGAAGCTGTGGCTGCCCCATCCCTGGCAGTGTTCAAGGCCAGGTTGGACACAGGGGCTTGGAGCAACCTGCTCTAGTGGAAGGTGTCCCTGCCCGGGGCAGGGGTTGGAGCTGGAGGAGCTTTAAGGTCCCTTCCAACACAAACCATGTCTTTGCTGTGGAGCTTGGTGTAAGCTGACACTGAAATAAGCGTTAGGTGTTCATCGTGGTGCTGTTTACACCATATGGGCTCTTTGGGCTGTTGTTTTGTAACTTGAGGGTGCTGATGTTCAGAGTATGACACCTTCAAGCATCTACAGGGCTGGGTGCAACTTGTGCTGTGTCATTTCTCATTTCTGCCATGTCATTTAAATCCTTCTGGTGGATCTTTTGACATTCCTTCAGGTTGTTGGAGAAGTTTTGATTTAAGTAACAATTCTGTTGACTGGTTGTAAACCCCAGGAGTCATCTGTCACCATCCAACAGCCGCTGGGTTTGACTTCCCATGCAGGGATTTGGTATGGTGGATGGCACAGCTTCAGGCCTGTACTTCAGTGCTGTTTGTTGTCGTGGATTGAGAGATGCACTTCACTCGTAAGAGAGAAGTAGTAATATGTTTATTGATATGAAATAGTGATTTAGCCAAGTTTGATAGTAAATGTGACAGTGATTTAGCAAGATTTAATGGTGAAACACTTGACTATTGACTGCACAGAGGACAGGGTCAGACATAACTGTCAGAGTCCCTCCCATTGTGTTGTGAGGTTCAGAAAGAACCTCATTGGATTCTAACTCCTCCCCAGAGAGGAGTCTAAGTGCAGCTCGATCCAAACTTAGTCCCAGACTTCGTCAGCAGTTTATGTCTAAAGGGGTATATATGTGCAATCAATCCTTTGTACCCCTTAGCTCAGACATCAAAGTTTAGCATGCTCTTAATTGCTTACTGAGAACCTGTTGTGGCAAGGAATCTCCTAACCTCAAGGAGTAACCTTGAAAGGTGTCCCTACTCTGGGGTCATCCTGGTGTGCAGCCTGCTGCCATGCAGGAGAGCTCCACAGGCCCTGAGCTGTCTACTACTTATGGAGTAAGCTGATTGACTCATAGTCATGTTTGCATCCCAACTACAGAAACTTGGCTTGAGTTGGACCTTGCCCAGGATTATGGCTGGGGAGGGGTGGTGCACGTTGTTCAGGTTAGCCCTTGGCTGTTGTGTTATCTGTGTCCCCTGAATTGAGTCCCATGGACCACCAGGCCCCAGACACATGCATTAGCACCACCACTGCTGGTTATGTCTTGAGCAGAGTTGGGCTATATAAGGGTGAGGATGGTGGGCAGGGAGAACACCACCACATTGGTCCATGTGCTGCCACTGTGGCTATAGAGCTTCCAAGATGCATTAGATGAGTTTGCCTTGAAGACACTTAATTCACATCAGTGATTGAATATGTTTATTAAGTGCTTCACCCAGTCTTTAACAGGAACATACTTTTGTTGTTGCTGGGTGTTATCTGTAAAGTAAGAGATGTTGCTTAATGAACATACATAAAAGTACCTCTTGCTTTCCTCTTCCTTGTCTCTTAGCAACAGAATTTCTCCATGTGCAATCCCTGTTAACTTCAGGACTGTATCCACAATATCCTGTCTAATTCTTCTCACTTTTCCTTTCCAGAAGCCTTGTTTAAAGATTTGAGTAACTTCATCAACCCCTTGACAGACGTAATAAGGCAGAGTAGGATAACATCAAACAATCATTCACTTTGGCAGTGGAAACTTTGCTGAATTCGTCGAAGTCTGTTAAGCTTGATGCTGTTTAGAACAAAACTCTTCTCTTGTGAAGAATACAGTGAAGAAAAACAGCTGGGTTAGAAATTCAGGGCTTGTAGCTTCTTGAAACACACTCAAGGGATTTATAGTGGTATAAAACCTCCTTTATGAATATCTTAATTACACCAGACTTCCTTTGTTTCCTAATACATAACTTACACCATGAGCTCTCACTCCTACATCAATCAAATGTGCAGGCTGGTGTATTTATATATAGGGAAGCCCCCAAGCAAACAGAAATATCCAGATTCTGGGTGTTGCTGGTTTCCTTATTTACTCCTTGGTTGCTCCAAGTGGTGGGAGTTCTGTGAAGGCAAAGGAGTTGATATGCTGCTTCTGCGTGGTGCTAAGTGTTGGGTTTAATAGTTGAAATCTTGGATTATGCCTTTGTGAATCTATTCCAGTGCGAGACACAAGCCTTCTGGAAATTAAAGAAGATGCGGAACTGGATCCAGAGGAGAACAGCACTGTCTTCATGGGAATACTCATCAAAGGGCTGGCCAAGCTGAAAAAAATCCCTGAGACAGTGAAAGCCATCCAGGATCGCTTAGAACAAGAACTCAAGCAGATTGTGAAGCGCTCCACAACCCAAGTGGCAGACAATGGTTACCAGAGAGGGGAGAACCTTTCCCAGGAAAACCAGCCTAGGTAAGGATGTTGTAACCACCAAACCTTGTTTTGCTGCAAAAACAAGTCTGGGGAAGGGTGTTGTAGCTATTAAATGCCACTTGGAGGAATGGCAGTAGTGATTTTGTAGTAGCAGAGAGATGGAATGGTAACATTGCCAGAAATCCCTGTGTTTCACTGAAAGGCTGATGTGCACCTGGAAGGCTTGGGAATTCAGGAAACATATTCAGAAAGGGGAGGCATTTGTTGCTACTCAGCTAAGGATATGGGAAAGGGAGATGCTTCCTTCTCTGCTTGGCCCTAGAAGAGAATCTTTTGGCTAAACAGATGTTGGAAATGCAGATTTGAAGGTGGAAGCACAGTAGAAGGCAACATTATTTAACTACTAAGAGGTTCATTGTGTTAAGTACTTGATTTTCTTTATATTTTAACCTAATCTTTCATTTTAAGTGCCTTTACAGCAGCTTGATTTGTAATGCTGTCTCAGGGTGCTGGTATCTACAGTGTAAAGAACACTTGTGCCAAAACAAATCCTATCATCTTGTGTTTCACTGAATTGTGGCTTTACGCTGGTGCTGATGCCAGACACATTCTGAAGTTCCTGAGTACTGTGATTTTAAGAGAAGATTCAGCTCAGTTACTTCAAATATATCAGAGTCCAATTAAACTGATGCAGGTGCTGAGCTTTGGAATCCTGGATGGAACTAACTACATCAATAAATACCTGCCCAAGTTTCTGGTTGGTTTGCAGCCCATTTACATTAGTGATGAGGTGTGGAAGCCAACAGGGAACTGTTCCTGCCATTCTTCAGGATTCACTAGGCCTGTTGCTTGGAAAATAGGATTCCATAAGGGCCAGCTATCACTTCTACCTGAAATACTCATCTGTGATACTGCACGTTGGAATGATCACTGTCCAAAGGGAATGAGTGGTGGAAGAGAAAAATGAAACCCAAAATGTGTATCTTCATTACACGTAATATTTGTAGTGGAAAATGACTCCCAAGGAAGATGTTGGCCTGATAAAGACTTCCTTTCTAATTCCTCTCATTCTCATTGCTGTGGAAACAATTATGTTTGAAGAACTCATAGAGTTACTGTGCTGATACCTTGGTGAAATTACAACAAGCAGAAGGCAGGTTTCTAGTTACTGATGCCAAGAGGGAGCGTAGCATATACTTGATAGACTTCAGAATCAGTCTTGAGAGGTTGTATGACTACCTGGTTGTCCACTGAAATGGATAAATAGGATCAGATCAAATCTTCATGACATTAATCTGCCCAGAGGGTTGAGTAAGGGACAGAAAAGTTTAATGGCTTTTGGCATGTGTTTAATAGGAGTTTGTGAGCCTTTAAGATGCTGATATTGTAGAGCTATGGAGAGTGTCTTGAATTCTTGTTGAATGAGGAGATAATTAGACCTGATTCTAAACCTAAATCACATGTGAAGTTTACAGCAAGCAGTTGCATTCATTTATGTTGAAAGGAATAAATTGTAGTGAGGGGAGGTACACCGCCCCTTAAATTAGCTTCAGTTTTAAATCAAATCCCAGTGACTTTCCTGCTGTCAGGAAGCAAATCAATGTGAACAACAAAGTCCTGCTATTTCAAGAGAGCTCTGTGAGACCCCAAATTTGAGCACGATGCAGCACCCGAAACTGCTTACCTATTCATTAGGCTGTCAGCCACAGTGTGTACTTGACCTCAGGATTCTGGGAGTGGAATGGTTTTCACTTCACCTTAAAGCTTGTCACACTTGGATGCCTCTTACTCTCTGTGGTTGAGCTCAGTGCCTGTATTCAGCTACTGTACTTTAAAAAGTGTCCATAAAATTCTCACTTCTGGCAAATAAAATGACTACTGAGATGATGGAGAGGCCTGCATGGTTTGAGGCCTTCTGCTGGACAAGGTCCCTGTGGCTTATTTGGTATGTACAGAACAAGTTATATCATAAACTGGTTTGGGTTGGAGGGGAGCTTAAAGCTCCTCCAGCTCCAACCCCTGCCACAGGCAGGGACACCTTCCACTAGAGCAGGTTGCTCCAAGCCCCTGTGTCCAACCTGCCCTTGAACACTGCCAGGGATGGGGCAGCCACAGCTTCTCTGGGTGGCTCTTAACCTTTCTCTATGGAAAGGGTGGTGTTTCCTTCCACTTGCAGATGGGGCTGATAATCTTGGAGGTTCTGGTGTAATTCCTTTGGGGACCCCATGTAACAATTATGTAGATCATCTCATTGTACAAGAGAGAAGTAATCTCTAGGCCTGGCCAGAAAAGTTGCAGGTCTAACAGCAGCTACTGAGTCTGAAGAGATGCATCCTTCTTATCTGTCTTTTGCTTCCTTACCTAGTAAGCTTTTCCATATTGATTTTTGTGTCCACCTTTGTGTATAAAAACACTATTAATTACTCCCAAATTTATCATATAAAGATTTTAAGATTGGGTTTTTTTTGTTGTGACTAAAGCAACAAGCTCCTAGAGGGTAATGAATGTCTCACACACCTCTGGGTGCTCTCTTCATAGAGCCACCAGCCTCTCGGGTCATCTCCTCAGAGCTTTAAGAAGTCCTGTAGCTCCTGTGAGCCTGCCAGGAGCAAGTCTCATCCATGCTGTACTAGATGTTGTGTACCAGAGCAGTTGATAACACACAGCCCATTCCACCATGGGTGTGTTGTCCTTGTCCTTAGGTTTGAGCACTCAGTTTCAGCTCAGCAGAGTTGGTGTGACACTGGAAAGTCCTGTTTATTGAAGATGACACGAGCCCTGCTAAGGACCTCCATGTAATGGCAGCAGTATATTTGTCACCAGTGGGGTGGCAGAGGAAGGACTTGTATGGCTCTTTGATATACCTGATCCTGGAGTTTCCCGAAACACACAACATGGATCAGTCATGTAGGATAAGACTTAGGATAGGCCTAACTAGATGGAACATCTTTGGCTGTGAGATACTTTGCTATGATGTAAACCCTCCTTACTAACATGCACTTAGCACCATGAAATGTGAGTGATATGAAGATAGTGAAACCCCTTAAAGGGCAGGAAGAGGTTCCTGGTATTTCCTTGTCATGGTAGAAGATAGTTTTGGAAATCATCCTTGAATCTCACCTGGTTGCACTGACCTCAGCTTTGAGTGGACTTTTTAAAAGTAGGATAAGTTTTTAGGTATCTGTGCTTGGAATGAGTTTGTGAAAAGGGCTTAAAAATAGGAATTGCCTTTGTCTTACCCTTAGTGGCTCATTACAGCAGGTCTCCTTCATGTTTAGATATGTGTATCTTGGGTTGTGGAGGACAAGCATCATAGGAGAGACCATGTTGTGTTAGCTTGGAGTATTGATACATGAACCTTCTGAATTATGGAAGAGATTTGATTTAATACTGATCTGGACACATACCTACTTGAGGGTCAGATTTATAGGACAAGATTTTGCCCGGGATATATAGAAGATGCACTTTGGATTGCAGGGGGGATGGACTAGATGACTTTTAAAGGTCCCTCCCAACCCAAATTTTTCTGTGGTATATGAACAATTTTGCTACTAAATCCTGTTGGATTCAATCCACATTTCCCTCCGTGTTCTTCATCTGCTTCTGGACTTTCACCTCATCTTGAGGCTTTAAAATAAAGACAAATTATACCCACACCGACGCTCAGACCAGGCAGAGGATGCTACTGCTGCTCACATGCGTGAGTTGTCATCCCTGGCCTCATTCAGATGTCAGCAGTCACTCTGCATCAACTCCTTCTCCCTTACTGTCCAGACAACAGGAGCTGCTTCTGGGTGTGTGTCACTGTCTCTCCACACATTTACCATCTTCCTGGGTGAAGAGGTGATGAGATTGCTTTGACAAATTGCCCCAGCCAGTCTCCTGTCACTCTCTGTATGTGTTCTCCTTAGGTCACTCTGTGCTGCAGCTCCATCTGCATAAAATCTAGGCCAGATGGTTTTCTGCTGTTTTGTCTCGTTGGCTGTCTGACACGGGTGGTGTCTGTGTCTCTTGGGTCACCTTGTTTCAAAAAGGACCTGACAGATTTTAGAGCAAAGAAAATTAAGAGAAGAGGAGCTGGCTAATGTGAAAAACAGGGAGCTGTGGAAATCTGACATTAGCAGAGAACAAGTAATGGGGTGGTAGTTAGGGCCAGTGAAGAACGTGGGTCAGGGAGACTTGATGGCTATCACGTGGGGATAGGAAGACATTGGAATTGAAAACCAAGTAATTCAGTGTATGGAGCTATTACTGAAATACTACTGAAGTGATAATGTGAGGTCAGGCTCACCTAGGGCCAACAGAAATTGTCCAAAATTCCAGCTTGTTTGGTGCTGCAAAACTGTGCTTCCCTGGGGCAGCAGAGTTGTGTAAGAGTAATGTGTTCTTTGTGGTGGGATGGTAGAAGAAGTTGGGCTTGCCCTGTTAGGTTTTCAGTGGTATATAGTCTATTTGCTCCCATAAAGTTACCTTCTCTGTCATGTCAAGCGAGGCTGTTCCTCCAACATGAAATTCCTTGTCTACCCAAATCATTCTATATATGCTTTTCCTCCTTTATTTGTATATCTGGCTTCTCTCTGGCCAGCCACATGCCCCAGCTGCCTCTCTGCCACTTACTATGTGAAGCTCTATATATCTCTTAGGGGCTGTTGAAGCAATAGTTGCCTCTCCCATATCTTAGAATGGGCTGTAGAAGACACTTGTTAACAGTGATGGAGGGTGTTTCTCAGGGAGCTTTATCTGCAGGTTCTTTTGTTTCCTTCACTGGTGCCTTTGGTGATGGACTAACTTTGATGGGGAGGGAGGAAGATGTAGAGGTCTTTCCACAGTAGCAACTTCTCAGTTTCACTTGGGCAGGATAGTTATTAAGTTTTATTATGCCCCATCCCTGGCAGTGTTCAAGGCCAGGTTGGACACAGGGGCTTGGAGCAACCTGCTCTAGTGGAAGGTGTCCCTGCCCGTGGCAGGGAGCTGGAACTGGATGAGCTTTTAGGTCCCAAACTAGTCTGTGGTTCTGTGATGATACAAAACCTTAATGGATTTAAATAGCTTTTCTTCCACACTGGACTTTCCCGTGTTGAAAAGGTAATACTGTTATTGTTGATAGTAGCTGTCTTTCCTGATGCTGTCACTTGAGGTATGGCAGTATTAATGTCCTGTGTTTCTTATCACAAAATGGTTTAGGTAATGATACCATGACTCCTAAACACATCTTTAATATGATGTACATCTGGCCTCACTGTGTCCTCCCAGACTTACCTGATGGCTCTTTCTATTGAATCAAGGTGCTTTTCTGCTTAACCATTTGAGCTGGTAGTTGACAGCAGGTGAGTGGCCCATGTGAGATCCTAGGAGACTGCTGTATAATGCCATGCATGTGTATCCATAGACACGAAACTATAGTATATGAATGAGGCACAGTTAGTTGATAGTAATTCTGTTAAGCAATAGCCACTTTCTGTCTTTTGCAGACTAGAAGTTCAGTTCAGGATTACTCTAGGCTGAGGTGGGTGGTTTTAACCACAGCATCCTGTGAGGCCACTCTTACTCGTCTGGTGGTAACAGCAGCAAATGTGCAACAGCTTCTTAATTACTCCAGATAATAAACCGCTGAAGGAAGTGGATGCATGCAGATACTCAGCACTCTGAGATGAAGTGGCTGAGGTGTGAACACACATCTCATTAGTGATGGTTAACTAACACAGAAGACTGAAGTGTGGTGGCTAAGGAGTGGGTGCGACTCCAATTCTGCTCTAGATCTTCTGTCCTGCTCTGGGGATAGCAGCTTCTGATGGGTAGATGCAGCAAGCATGTGGTAACTCCTAAGCTGCTGCAGTTAAATGTGATGGAGCCTGTCTGTCAGAGCTGGAAGTGCCTAACATATGGATTTGGGAAGTGTTATCCTCACATTTTGTTGGGGTTACGTGTGTACTTGAATTGCTCATTAAACGGCAGTGAACTCCATCAGGATCCTTCCATTCTCACATAATAAAACCTGTTGAGTCATTGCCTTATCACAAGATATTCAGGAATGTGCAACGGTCCATTAATTACAGTAATTGGGCAGTAAGGAAGCCATAGGAGCAGGTAAAGTGTAGTACATTGAGATGAGGTTATAGCTGTAGTACCTTCCATATAGTAGTAAAATCTTGATAACTGACACAGTTGATGAGGCTTTATGGTTTAGGTTTCTGATACTTCATGTTGTTAAAACCTGCCATACTATTCATTTCATAATTCAGAATGAATATCTTGTATTCTGCTTGTATGCACAGGTCATAGAATCCCAGCCTGGTTTGGGTTGGAAGGGAGCTTAAAGCTCCTCCAGCTCCAACCCCTGCCATGGGCAGGGACACCTTCCACTAGAGCAGGTTGCTCCAAGCCCCTGTGTCCAACCTGGCCTTGAACACTGCCAGGGATGGGGCAGCCACAGCTTCTCTGGGCGCCCTGTGCCAGCACCTCAGCACCCTCACAGGGAAGAGCTTCTGCCCCAGAGCTCATCTCAGTCTCCCCTCTGGTAGGCTCAAGCCATTCCCCTTGTCCTGTCCCTCCATCCCTTGTCCAAAGCCCCTCTCCAGGTCTCCTGGAGCCCCTTTAGGCCCTGGAGCTGCTCTAAGGTGTCCCCTTCAGGAGCCTTCTCTTCTCCAGCTGCCCCAGCCCAGCTCTCTCAGCCTGGCTCCAGAGCAGAGCTGCTCCAGCCCTCGCAGCAGCTCCGGGGCCTCCTGGCCTCGCTCCAGCAGCTCCACGTCCCTCTTGTGTGGGACTTCTGACTCCTGGTTTGCTCCTCTCATGTGCTGCATGACCGTGTCCCTGCGGTATCTTCTGGAAACTGAGTGGTGGTTGTCTTGGTGGTTCACAGGTTGCTGCTGGAGCTGCTGGAACTTCTCTTTGACAAGTTCAACGCTGTGGCTGCCGCGCACTCAGTGGTCCTTGGACACCTTCAGCAAACAGTGGCCTCTCCTTGCAGCCAGTATGACGGTGATATCAAGCTCTATGACATGGTTGATGTGTGGGTGAAGATCCAAGATGTGTTGCAGGTAAGAATCTTTTGGGTGGGCACCGTTTCAGCTTGATACAGCTTTTATAGCCAGAATACCTGGCACACTCAAGAGTGAGCTGTGCTGGAATTTGCCTTGATTTATGGTAAGTAGCCACATTTATAACACACTGTTAAACCCCAGTGAGCTTAAATATCAGCAAAATATTTCTGTGGCTTCATCCTTATGGTGTATGGAAAGGTTGATCCCTTTTGCCTACCAAGTGATTTATCAGAAGCTTTCACACAGTGACATTTTCATTCAGTGTTACCATGTCATGCCTGTCTTATAAAGTGCCACAGCTCTAATCACTTGTCTTCTCTTGTCGTTATGGCTGGGTTATAGTCAGCTGAGACACTTGCTCCCAGCATGTTTTCAGGGAATTCCTTTGTGAGTCTTATTTTTAAGTGTAGGATACTGAAGCTATACCTTACTTAGGCTTTATTGTAGTACCATGCCTATCACTTGAGCATCTGAGACTCTCACAAGCAGCAGAGCATCTATCACATGCCTGTTCTCTCATTCTTGCTGTGAGGCTACACATGCACATTAGGGGATTTATTTATTTGGGAGTTGCCTTTATATATAGTACACAGATGTAGACCTCGCCCTGTATTTGATAGAGGAGATCAAAGACATGAGCCTGGCTTCATTTACAAGAGGTGGCAAGATTCATGGTGGTCATTCCCCCTCTGGCCTGTTCATGACAAATGCTCTCTGCCTCCTACTCTACCACAGTTTTTCATTGTTGGGCTCAGGTCTATTTAGCTGTTGCTCTAAAGGCTTGTTTGACCCTGCAGTGATGCACACAGGTTTTTTGCTTACACAAATACAGCCCACTTTGTGCGTGGTGAGAGTTCTGATACTTTTTGGACATGGTAAATGTAAGCTATGGGCTTTTGATCACCTCCAGTGTCTGCTTACCTGCTTGTTCGTCTTTCTAGAGCAGTTAATATCTTTATTAAAGAAAGCTGGAGCAGTTTTCTCCCTGGTAAAGATTTTCACATCCGTTCAGCATTGTTCTTGCAAAACATTTGATGGGGAATGTCCAAATAGAAGTTAATGGTGGGTTTTCTAAACAGAAGAGTGGTGTAGAATTGGAGCTGTCTGGCCCTGTTAGAGAAGGATTAAACTTGATAACATGAGGAACAAGCTTTGTGTGTGGTACCTCCAGTCAGCTTAATGTCATCCATGAGGTCTAGGAAAACGTGAAGAGCTTGGAGTTCTGCAGACCTTGCCCCAGGAGGACAAAGGTTTGGGAGTAAGAATCCTCCAAGACTATATCTAAAGTGAAACAGAGTGACATGGCTGGGAATTCCCCCTTAGCAGTGAGAGTTTATGATGGTCCCATTCCTTATGAGTGGTGAAATTGGGAGTGAGTTATGGCTGTTCCAAAACAGCATTGATAAAGCTTCTGTACAGAAGCATGTGTTGGTGTGCACATGGAGAAGAGTGAACGTGCTTTTTGTGTTGGGGAGAAACTAGTTGGCCAGGCTTTCTGTACGATACATGCCAAGAAAAATAGAACAACCCATTGTAAAGGTTTCATTGCTGCTGGCCTGACAGCATGGGTGTCAGAGGAACTCAGAAAAGCTTCCAGAGGAGCTTTTGTAATGCAGCACTTTAAGATTCATAATCCCTTGCTGGTTTAGGGTGAGAGATGAGCATTGACATGGAAGGAGGAAATCTTTCCATTTCTTTGTGCAACATCTTGTGGGTTTTTGTACATTAGCTATATTGGAGTGGATTAAAATGGTTTTTCACCTTACAGTGTAGGAAAACCTTTGATCCCAAAGCCAAATTATTTCTATTCTCTTTTTCCCAATAAGGATGACAGTTTTTTTTTGAGGAGACCTTATGTTTGCAGCAGAAAGAGCAGAAAACTCAGTTTTAAAAGTGTTATTTAAATAGTGCCTGCATTGGGGAGGATGGAAACTTGGAGGAAGTGGGTTCCTGGGGAGGTGCATCAGGGAAATGGTGCAATTCCTTCAGGTCATTATGAATGAAGTTTATTCATCACATCAGAACAATTTGACCCGACTCTGCAGTTCACATCTTTTGCACATGTACATTGTGCATCTCAGCATGTGAAACACATGGCAGGAAGGTTCTCTCTTTATAGCTCTGTACAAAAGTAATCATCATAGAATCCCTGGCTGGTTTGGGTTGAAGGGACCTTAAATTTAGCTCATCCAGTTCCACGGGCAGGGACACCTTCCACTAGAGCAGGTTGCTCCAAGCCCCTGTGTCCAACCTGGCCTTAAACACTGCCAGGGATGGGGCAGCCACAGCTTCTCTGGGCACCCTGTGCCAGCGCCTCAGCACCCTCACAGGGAACAAGAATAACAATACTGATGATAATAGTAATGTGTACTCCTGGTGGGCTGGAAAATTGTGTTCCTTTTGGAAAATGTGGGAGTTGTTCTTTCAGCTGGGTTTCAGAATGCTTCCTAATAACTGCACCAAGCCCTGTGGTGTAGCCTCAGATGGGTGGCACAGTGCTGTGCAATGCTTAGATACTGAACATGCAGATCTTAGATATTTTTGACCTCTGAGAAGGGAAGAATAATCCTGAAGCTGTCAGGAGGAAGACAGTGACCTTTTAGAGTTGGGTACTGGAGTGTTAGAAAAGAAACAACCCATAAAATCATTTTGTCAGACTATTAGAGCTGCCTTGTTGAGGAAAACCCGGTTTGAAGGTGTTTACTTGTACAGGAGGCAGCTCAGCCTGTGCTGGTTTTGCTGAACCAACAGGAGAGATTTGAAACTTGTTTCAGTTTTAACTTGGCATTTGGTGTGTGGGGCTCATTTAGCTCTTCAGTGGAGTTGTAGGTGGAATATGCTTCTGAAGAGCCTCATTACTGTAGGACCAAGTACTCTGCTGGGGAGAAATGTGTTACAAGAGCACTGAGCAATGTTCTGACATCAATAGTTGCTTCAGGACAATGCAGTGAAGGAGTTCTGAGTTTTCTGGCACCATCCCAGCCCAAATGATGAGGGCTGTGCTGTGTGAAAGGCACAGTGGTGTACATGCATTGGAAGAAGGAGGTTTTGGGTGCAGCATAGTCTTTCTATGTTGTTTTACTGGTTTAGGCCAGGTCAAATCTCTGTAAGGACTATTCTGTTGTATTAGTGTTGGGGTCCAACAGCTGGTGAACATGCTGCAGCAGTCACTCAGTGAGATGTTCTTCTTTGCTGTTGTCTACAGCACAGAGGCTCTAACAGTTCAATTACCTTTTTTTAGCACTTTCTTGTGATACCATGATGAGAAAGAGGCATCTGTCTGTCCCTGCTCAACAATACCAGTGTTCGTTCAGCTTCTTCAGAAGTGTCACCTCTCTAGTGACAGGATGATCACCCTGTCAGCTATGGTGTCTTCTACTGCTGGAGAAAAGGCAAAGACATCTCCATGTGTGCTCAATATCCTGATATCATAGAATCACAGAGTGGTTTGTGTTGAAGGGACCTTAAAGCTCCTCCAGCCCCAACCCCTGCCCCGGGCAGGGACACCTTCCACTAGAGCAGGTTGCTCCAAGCCCCTGTGTCCGACCTGGCCTTGAACACTGCCAGGGATGGGGCAGCCACAGCTTCTCTGGGCACTCTTGCTATTTGCCTCCAAGGAAGAGACTTCCTCTCCTTTTGCAGTGTTAGCATTTGTAGTTGATGGATCTCAGTTTTTAAGTGGTCTGTATCTATTTTCTTGCTTCTGAGGGGGAAAAATCACATATATGCTCTGGGACATGTATCTTTAGCAAGCTGTCTGCTGGTGTGCCTACTGAGAAGACACTGACAGTTATTACTTCCCTTTTTGGGGGGCTTCTGTCTAATGCTTGTGGGCATTTTCCTAAACTGGTGTGATTTAGCAACCTAAACATTGCTGAAACCATAAGGTGACTGGAGCAAGAGAAACTGTAGCCTGCTCTCTGCCCACACACTACTGCTCTGCTACTGCAGAGCTGGAGATACCAGAAACTGTTGACTGAGAACCCTTTCTCTTTGCATGTGATGCTCCTCTGCCCAGAGGCTGTGACATGTCCTTCCTTACAGAGATGGATGGCCCTTGAGCACAGGTTTTGAGCAGGGAGATGGAGTGTTCTGCAGCACACAGCCAGGGCTGGTGACCAGCAACGTGAGTGATCTTGCAGCAAAGCTGCTCTTGAGTTGTATTTCCTGTGCCATGCTTCTCTGGGAGGGCTGCTGGAGCACTTGGAGATGCATTTCATTGCTCTGCTGTTGTAAGATGAGCCACTCTGATTTTGTAAGTGAATTGATGGCAAAAAGCAGTGGTCCTTAGGCACACAGGTGAGCAGGGAGTGAAGTTCATCAGCCTTAGTACTCAGTTACTCAATGGAAAAGGTGTAGAGGGTTCAGTTCCATGCCAGTCTATGCAGATCCCAGCCAGCTCTGCTCTGATCCCATTGCAGCCTGGGATGTTTTCCTTGCTCTGGCAGCATTGCTCCTTTTCCTGACAGTAATCTCATTTGTGGCCAAGTGTTCTGGCTGTGTTTCCTTCTTGCTCAGGTCTTTGAAGCATGTCAGGGTTGGCACAGGAGCAAGAGGGAATGCTCTGTGAGGAAAGGAAATAAAGGCTTTATCCTGGCAACCGCGGCTTTCATCAGCCAAAGCCACTCTGTGGAGCAGCACCTCGAGGTACCTGCTCATGCAAAAACCAAAGTAAGTTTTGCTCTTGCCCTGGGTGGCTCAGCACAGCAATGAGAGCAGTGCAAAACACTTACTAAAATGCCTTGTGATGTTGGGAGCAGGAGGTTAAGAACAATGTCCAGTCATGACCACTGAATCTCACACAGTTGTGGTGCTGTCCGACTCTTCAGTTCAGTGAGTGTGTCCTGCTATAGATGACCAAATCTCTCTTTAAACCTTTGCATTTAAAGAATGAATGAACTATTTGTGGCACATTTCATACTTGTAAAGTAAAATAAGATTCTCGGATGAGAGCTGTTAGTGTTAATATGCCATAAATACAGGTTGAAATGTCAGAGCAATATAGGAAATTGCTGTTGCGTTTGGGAAGTTCACCAGGTGATATTTTGAACCTAAACTAGTGGTATTCCTCAGACATTGAAGAGTTTTGTGGTTGTCCTCAAAATAATGTGCCTGACAGTCTTTCTGTGCTTTTTATATGGTCTTAAGTGTGTGGCACTGATGTGCCTGGACTCCTGACCGGTTTGTCTCATTAATGCTCATCTCTGGTTTAGCCGTGAGGATGATGGTTGTGAAAGTCATTTGTCTGCAGCTATTGAGAAATACAGTTTTGTCAGTCTTGGATGCATGAAGGGAGGAGAGAACGTTCTCCTGCCCTGTATGCTGTAGTGATAGGACAGGGGGTGATGGGTTCCAACTCAAACAGGGATTTAGGTTGGATATTAGGCAGAAGCTCTTCCCTGTGAGGGTGCTGAGGCGCTGGCACAGGGTGCCCAGAGAAGCTGTGGCTGCCCCATCCCTGGCAGTGTTCAAGGCCAGGTTGGACACAGGGGCTTGGAGCAACCTGCTCTAGTGGAAGGTGTCCCTGCCCGGGGCAGGGCTTGGAGCTGGAGGAGCTTTAAGGTCTCTTCAACCCAAACCATCCTGTGAATGACTATTTAAAAATCAAATTTAGGTAATCAGAGCAGGTCACTTGGTTCTTCCCCCTCACACTCCCATTTCTTACTTGAAGTGAACTCAGAGCTCGCATTAAGAAGTGCAACACAGTGTTACTCAACTTGTTAAAAATGCAAATATGTACTACTGAGAGCATGAGATTTATGTGAAAGTTCATGCTGCAGGCAGGGTGTCATTGGGCTGAATCCAGGAAGGGATGAGATTACTTTGCAGGAAGGCATTTCTTTTCATTTTGGTGTTGCCAAGAAGGTCTGTAATGTCCTGCCTCTGGTGAAATGGTTTATAGATTGGCTCTAACTTAATTCATTCAAGTCTTCTTACATATTGAAACAAAGTAATTTGGTAAGTTTCTTAATCTCTGAAGGTGGTGCACTTGGAATCCACATGGTCATGGACTTCATGGAGTCATGGAACAGTTTGGGAATGAAGGGGCAGGATCCCCTCCCTGAGCTGCTGCTCATGCTTTGGGGGTGCACCCAGCACACGGGGGAGTTCTGGGCCAGGAGCACACGTTGTCGGGTCATGTTGAGGTTTTGAGCTTCCAATTTGGGGTGGTGAAATCACATTGCTAAAGGTGAAAAATGTGTAAGCAAGTAGAAGAGGTTCTATAGCACTGGGATGTATTATGCAGCTGGAAGGGCAAGGATGAGACAGCAGTGGCATATTGTCCTTTTAAAGCAAATAACAGAAGTAGAAATGCACAAAATCAGTCTCTTTTCTCTTTAACTGGCTGATTCTGGCTGAAGTGTGTTTAAAACTAACTCAATTGCTTCGGTAGCAGGTACCTGGAAGAGGTCCAGAGCTGAGCTCGAGTAGAACGTTGTTTTATTGTCTTTCCCAGGAATGGCCCTTATTAACTGATCTGAGCTACATTAACATGGTGACATAGCAGGAGTCTGCATGAATACTGTGTTAACAGCTTTTGTTTTGAGAGTCATTTTCATCCCAGAGCTGTTGATCCATTGTATTTGATAAACACTAATGCTTATGCTAAAGTTCAAAGAGATAAAGCCCTGCATAAAAATGAATTGTTTGAAGAGTGTACAGTCACTTGTGCAGTGACTGCAGAAGAGGTCACTGAGCTTGTGTTTGGGAGAGTTTAAAAAAGATTAGCTCATTTAATGCTTGCAAGGAAGAAAGTTCTCCTCTGTCCACGCTCTAGAGCTTCAAAATGCTCTGTATGTGAAGGGCGCTTCATTTCAGGAGGGTTTTCCTTTTAATCACAGAACACTTTGGGCTGGAAAGGACCTTAAAGCTCCTTCAGTTCCAAACCCCTGCCACGGGCAGGGACACCTTCCACTAGAGCAGGTTGCTCCAAGCCCCTGTGTCCAACCTGGCCTTGAACACTGCCAGGGATGGGGCAGCCACAGCTTCTCTGGGCACCCTGTGCCAGCGCCTCAGCACCCTCACAGGGAAGAGCTTCTGCCTTATCTCCAACCTTTACCTGCCTTATATCTTCCCTGTTTCAGTTGGAACCCATTCCCCCTTGTCTCATCACTACGATATGTGCATTATATTTCACTTCAACCATTTCTCTGGATTCTGGAGTATTTCTTAGGTCTGGTGTGCTTTTCTTTTTTTGGTTACTATCAGTGTCCACAGCACTCGATTCCTGCAGTCAGCCAGAATTAGCAGAGACTACAAGTAGTTCATCAGCATTTGTAGACATGTTTTATAGGACTATAAACCCATGTCTCTTTTGATGTGCTGAGCTTATTCACACTTAGTCCCTCAGTGCCTGGCTTTAAAGGCAGCGAGTTGTACTCTTACTAGCATCATAAAAACACTGTGAACAGGAAAAGGCCAAATACTCATCATGTCCTCACGGCAAGACATCTCATCTGACAGCAGTGCAGGAGGGATTCACGCAGGCAAATTCCTGCTAATGTTAGAGACTAGCTGGAATCCAAGGGAAATGTTTGGAAACTGTTTTGCTTAAAAGCCTTTCCGCTCCCGTGCTGTGTGCTTGCTGTGTTTGCCATGTGTGACATTTACAACACTGAGAGGTGGAAGCTTTTTTTGCTTTCCCTAAAGTTTACCAGCTCTTGCTTTTTTTTCTTCCCTGAGATAAATCTTAACTTTGTTTTGGGGGCTGCCTTCTGTTTTCAGGAGTCATTTGTGACATGGGAAACTACACAAATGTGTTAGTAAAAGTCCTTTCTAAAAGGATTCTCTTTGCATTCTCATTTTTCTTGTTTTATTGCTCACAGACAGGTGAGCTCCTTGCAGTGAACTCCTAGGACCGAGCCCACGTGCATCTAGAAGCTCAGCCCTGCTCAGATAGAATCTGTCACGGTTGTATCTTTTGTGTTCAGAATGGGCTGCAAGGGAATTAATTAGTTCTTTTCCTTCGCATTCATTCTACCAGCCGTGCTACTTGTTGCTCTCTGGTCACACACACACACATCCCTTCACACCTATGTCCCCATCTTTGCTCCTTCTCCTTTCATCACCATCACCCTCTCAGCCTTGCTCTAGGACCTGAACAAGAAGAGAAAGTGCAACATTTATGGAGATGCATCTCTGAGGACCTAGTACTGCAGATGGGACAACAGCAGTTCCTTACCAAGGCCAGGCTGGACACAGGGGCTTGGAGCAACCTGCTCTAGTGGGAGGTGTCCCTGCCCGGGGCAGGGCTTGGAACTGGATGAGCTTTAAGGTTTCTTCCAACCCAAACCATTCCCTGATCACTTGCAAATGCCAGTGCAAGTCTCTGTACATACATTTGGAAGCCGTTGCTGCCGCAGCTCTGGGCACAAAGGCACCACTTGGAAATGTGTTGTGTACCACTAATAGAAAACATAAAACATTTAGGGACACGTATTCACAGCATGCTTCCCATCATCAAAGTGACTTTGTCATCTGATCTCACCAGGGTGATGCCATTCTGCATTTTACACATGCGGGACCAAGTGTTTGAGTGAGACAAAGGTTTGGAAGTATTTCTGTTATTTCTAGTGTGCCTGGTTTGATACTGTAGAAGGAGGGAGCATATTCTGTGTTTTGTTGGTTGTAGTAAGTTTCTAAGATTCCATTGTTTCTCTTGACATTATGGATGCTCTGCACCACTTAGAATCAGAACATGAATATGCAAAGCACCCAATCAAACTTGGAGATGACTGTTCTGCCGCTGATCTGCAGGCTTTGACCACTTAGAATCAGAACATGAATATGCAAAGCGCCCAATCAAACTTGGAGATGACTGTTCTGCCACTGATCTGCAGGCTTTGGTATTCTGTTTATTTTGTTCTTCATCATGGTTGCACTGACCAGCTGCCTTCTGAAGTGCTTTTATTTAGGAAGGCTGCAGATAGCTTTCAGTGGGTTTTGAGTTACATGTCACTGGGTTTCATTTATACATCTACGTGTTTCAACGGGTATTGCCAGCTCTGGTTGTAGATAATGAAGGCTTGGATTGTGATTCTTGAGGGGCATGACTAGTGGGGCATTGTAAGAAAGTATTTAAAAAGAAAGTATTTAAGCCCAGAATCAGCCTTTGTTATGTATTTCCTTTATTACTTTACATTTATTCTGTGGCTCATGCAATTCCTG
>NW_009921634.1:16195-20394 GCF_000696875.1 Nestor notabilis | reverse complement strand
CTGTACCAGGCTTTCACCAAGTTCTACCCAAAGCACTCAGTTGCAAGAGGCTATTCTCTGTCTATATATATAGCACAAATGCGTATGTACAAACCATCAGCAAGTGGCTGATGAGTCACTGGTGATCTTTGGACTGAGAGAGGCTGAAGAGCTCGAAGCCTGTTGTTCTTTGCAGGAAATGACAAACTCCCAACTTCCATTGAGAACAAACAACCCTTCTCCACCCCCAAATCCTTCTGTTCCAGCTCAGCGGTGTTCTGGTAGTGGCATCATAACTTAGTGTTTTGTGACATCTAAACATGAATCCGAAAAAATAGAAATCAAAATCCTTATTGACTTGTCAGAAATGAACTTGGGAGAAGCAGCTTTCTTGACATTGATGGCTGAAATGGAAAATGTGAATTGCAGTTCATACCTCTGGTCTGTCTTGCTTGCTTGGTGGGGAGTGCTGATGTGGTGTGCTTCAACAGTGCCAGTGTGACCCAGACAGGCTGTGAAACAGGCCGATTTTTATTTCTCTATTATAAATGCTCTATTTCATTTATTGTTTAACTGAGCAAAAATGACACTTTCAAAAATCTGAACAAAAATAATTTAATTTTGCTTCATGTAGTTAATCTGGTTTATTTTTTGTTGGGTTTATATGCTCTGGAGGTTTACAAATGATAGAATCCCAGCCTGGTTTGGGTTGAAGGGAGCTTAAAGCTCCTCCAGCTCCAACCCCTGCCACGGGCAGGGACACCTTCCACTAGAGCAGGTTGCTCCAAGCCCCTGTGTCCAACCTGGCCTTGAACACTGCCAGGGATGGGGCAGCCACAGCTTCTCTGGGCACCCTGTGCCAGCGCCTCAGCGCCCTCACAGGGAAGAGCTTCTGCCCAAGAGGGGAAGGATCCCCTCCCTGAGCTGCTGCTCACGCTTCTGTTCTTAGAACCTGTGTGTTCAGCACAGCCCTGTATATATAGCTTCAGATATTTCACTGTTGAAGACCCACTGGAGTAGCAGGGGAGACCCGTATGTATCAAAATACAGAAAATTTGTATAATAATATCAGCTGTATTTATTCTAGAATCAACTTGTTATTTGTTACTTGTAAGCAAATGACTGAAAAAGACTGTGTCCATGCTAGGAACCATGGAAACCCATTTTCACCTGAGAAAACGGGGAGATGAGGGAATTAGTTAATTAAATGTGGCCTATATGCAGTCATTCTACTCTTAGTATGTAATTAAAAAGCCTTGTAAAGCTCTTTGGGGTCTTCATTTACTGGAAAAGGCCTAAGAAAAGTGTGAATTTGGGTGTACTTTGGGTGAAGCTGTGAGCTGGAAACTGATTAAAATACTAATAAAATGTGTTGCATTGTTAATTCATTCTTTCCACTCATAAAAGCTGGACTCCCTCTGCTTTGCATTTGCCTGACAAAGCATCAAAGAGCAGCTCTAGGAGAGGAGAATGAAAAATAGATGTGTGCTGAGCTGTGGTTTTGAGTGATGTGGTTCTTGTGCTTTGATTTACTGCAGTGTTGCCTTTTACTTTTCGTATTGCACTGCACTGTAATGTCACCAAACACTTTTTACCATGGCTTGAGGGTGAAATGCTGTTTCCCAAAGGTTTTCTGATGGGAAGCTTGGTGGTGGTGCCCACTATTCCCACTGTAGCAGTGGCACTGGAAAGTGCTATAAAAATAACCCTGAAACTGTGCCCAACTCTTTGGTTGTTTTCCTTTAGTTTTTGTTGAACCATCCTGGGTATTTCTGTGATGGATGGGGTTTTCCAAAAGAGCCAAAGGCATTTAGGATCTAACTCCCATGGCAATCCAGTGGGAATGGGGCAGCTAATTACTTCAGATTCCTTTGAAAATCCCAGATCTAATTTTGCATTATAATAAGGTGTTTTTAGAGGGGGTGAACCTCCAACAGAAATGACACTTTCTGTAACTTCTCCTCTGTTTTAGTAGACAGAGGAGCTGCTTGGCTTTGCTGATGGCCACATCCCTTGTGTTAAACCCCCTTTGGAAGAGGCTTGGAGCAGGAGGTGGGATGGGAAGGTGGAGGACGAAGTGCTGGTCTCTTTGTCGAGGGCTGACCTATGGCCTCGTGCAATCCCTGAGATGAAAATGTGACCAGGAATCTTGTCTGCCACTTGGTAGATTCATTCCAGTTGCACAAAGGTTAATAGTGTCATTAATTCTCTCTCCTAGGCCTAAGCAGTTGGAAGTTGCTGCAGATGACAGGGAGAATAAGGCAAAGCAGTTACACCTCCCAGCGGGTCAGTAAATAAATAAATCAGAGCGGTCCCTTAAGCATAATACCAAGAATCTTTCCCTTTTTACTCACAAAGGACAGTGAAATAAAGCAGTAGATTTACACATGATGAGCTAGGACACGATAAAAGGGTGATCTCACTTTATTACAGTGATTTGGTGCTATATTCCCTTGCTGTTTAACCAGTGCATCCCATGCCCTGTTAGAAAAGCTGCATTTCCCAGCCCCGTTACCTGCCAAAGTGATAAATGATGGTGTCTTTGAATTGTTCTCTCACTCTAACCTCTCTTGATAATTTGCCTTAATTCGCAATGGTGTCGTTCCTTAAGAGCACATCTTGGGCCTAATGTGGACAAATTAAGACATTACCAAAGATCTGTGGACGTGACAAGAGCGGTGGAGAGCGTTCTGAAAGCTTCTGTAATCTCCCAGTGGAAGTGATGCTCGTATCTCCCTGATAATATGCACAGATCCTTGCATTTGAGTAGAGATTAAAGCCAGTGTTGTCCTTCAGTTTGTCTGCAGTGGGGTATCACACACAGTTCAACTACTGCAGTTCCACCCGTGGAGAGCAATTGTGTGTGTGTTTGCATCTGTATGTTCTTAAAACTACGTTGTGTGTAGCTCTTCAGTACTGTGTAAGACAGACAGTTGTGGGGTTTGCTTCTCAGTTCTGCTGTATTTTCACACCAGAAGCTAAAGCTTCCTTCTGTGTTGTGATTGCAGTTGGATAACCTCTTGTACAGGATGTTTTTTTCTTTCCCATGGGACTAATTTTAAGGTGCCATATTTCAAAGCATCACTTCAAAATACTCTGGGTCTTTTTTTCAGTGCCCTGCATCCATTCAGTGCTTAACATCTTCTACTTGGGCAATTAGAAAGTATGTGGTTCATCATCATAGAATCCCAGCCTGGTTTATGTTGAAAGGGAACTTAAAACTCCTCGAGTACCAACCCCCTGACACAGGCAGGGACACCTTCCACTAGAGCAGGTTGCTCCAAGCCCCGGTGTCCAACCTGGCCTTGAACACTGCCAGGGATGGGGCAGCCACAGCTTCTCTGGGCACCCTGTGCCAGCGCCTCAGCACCCTCACAGGGAAGAGCTTTGCTCATCTCACTCCCCCCTCTGGCAGGTTCAAGCCATTCCCCTTGGCCTGTCCCTCCATCCCTTGTCCAAAGCCCCTCTCCAGGTCTCCTGGAGCCCCTTTAGGCACTGGAGCTGCTCTAAGGTGTCCCCTTCAGGAGCCTTCTCTTCTCCAGCTGCCCCAGCCCAGCTCTCTCAGCCTGGCTCCAGAGCAGAGCTGCTCCAGCCCCCTGAGCATATTTGTAGCCTCCTCTGGCCTCGCTCCTGCAGCTTCACCTCCTTCCTGCACTTTTGCCTTCATGCCCATGAATCCAGAACTAAACAAGGATTCCAGGGGATGGTGCACTTGTATCCAGAGTTAAATTGTGAAAGGAACTTTTGGTGCATGGTTAGGTGTTTATTCTGCTTTTGGTGTGGGGATAGGCCACAGCCCTGGAAAACCTGGCATTGCAGTCTGAGTTTGAACATCCATCTGAGTCAGGTTTGTAGTGGGATGGGTATTGGAGGAGAAGGAAGTCCATCACTAACTCAATGCACGGTGTGGTTCAAGACAGGCCTGTGTCGCACCAGCAACCAGCTTCTGCTTTAAGTAGAACCATGATTCTCTTCCTACTTACACTAATTTGTGATTTTTCAAATCTGAGTATCCCAGAGTTATAGGGAAGGATGAATCAAGCCTCTGCATTGCTGTGCAACAGGTACTTTAATGCATCTGTGTATATGTAGATCAGAAGATGTGATCTGTAGACGTCTGGCTTCCCTTAATGACAACCTGTGTGATTCCTTGGAAGTCTCTGGGGTTGCAGGTTGTATCAGGCAGGTTAGTATTTGTATTTGGAACCCCCTCTTTTCCT
>NW_009921634.1:3872-16164 GCF_000696875.1 Nestor notabilis | reverse complement strand
TTGGTTTAGTATTCTTCAGACACTGAGTTGGAGAAATCTTTGTTACTTGTGCTTCATATCTGCTGTTATGCCTGTGTGTTCCCTTCCTTTTATCACTCCTGTGCTGTCTGAAAACCATCTAGATGTTAATCTGAATTTTTGCATTGACAGGCTTAAATGTATCCTGTAGTCAGACACCAGCAGAAGCAAAATGATTTCCTCATTCTCACAGTCCACCTAAAGAGTTATTGACACTCTCTGCAAAGTCATTGGAATGAAAATCCAAACATCAAACACCCAGAGTGAAGGGATTCTGCAGGTGCAGATGAGAATGAGATTATGAGACTTATCTCCAAGGTCACAAAGATGTGTTCTGCCTTTTGAGATGTCTGTATAGTGATGTCGAGTGGACTCATTGTGTGCTGTAACTGGTGCTACAGCTTCCTTCTGGGTTTAGCAAGAGCCTTGTATTGTCTGGTAGCACCTTTTTAAGGCCAAAGGTTCAGGTTGAAGGTTTTGTTAAACATTCTTTTCTGTTGCATTTAGCTTTGCTGTGAGCTCTATAATTAACAGTCTCCTTAAAGATCAAGTTAAAGGTTCACGTATTAATTGATGGTATAGAAAGAGTTTCATGCACATGGTATAATAGCTGTTTATGGTCTGTGTAGGATTATTGCTTGATTTATTAGGGATGTGTTCTTCTGGATGCATAATGTTGTGCTGTGTTAATGATCCTGAGACATTTTGGCTTCATTCTGAAAAGATACGGGGAAAGAATGGGGATCCTTTAAACATCTCTCAGTGGCAGCTCCTTCAGAGTTGTATCTCAGTGTCTATGCTACAGGGATAAGTGCTGGAGAACAAGAGTACTGTAGTGAGTAATACCTTAAAGTGTAGCAATACAGGTAAGTTTAGGGGAAATTTATCAATTTGGTTTTTTTCTGGCTGGGGAACAGATTAGTGCATGGCTTTTGTAGCCTCAACTTAAGGCGGAGCAGTACCTTTAATGAGGACAAAACCTACACAAGCTCAGTTTTCAAGGTATCTAGAAGTAAAGCTCCATCAAATGGTCCCAAAAAGGACAGATCTTCCAGAGGAGTTTCAGGTATTGGTCAGTCTATTAGGTCAATATAATCCCAATATATCAATACTCCTGTATCTGCATCCCAGGCTGCTACACAGACATAATGTAGAGCTTGGGGTAGACTGCTGAAGTTGTGTGCAACCATGTGTGGATTTGGCAAGGGAAGAACAAGGGAGTGGGTGGTATTTAAATGGGGGTTTTGTGCTTTTACTCTAAGAATAACCTCTTTAGTGCTGAATGGTTTAATCAGATGTATATATAGTGCTGTTTGCAACTCCTCCAGCTCAATGCAGAGGTAATGTAATAGTACTACGATTATAGCTCCAATTTGGTGAAACCCTCCCTAGTGGAATGGGAATGGAGAAGCAAACCTTTTCCAAAAAATGATGTGAAATGTTTGCTATCTTGTGGACAAAGGATCTTTTGAAGAGCTCCTCTACTTCTGCTTTCCAGTTCCTTTCTGTGTTGAACAGGGCTCTTTCACACCCTCGGCTTTCCTGTCATGGTGCATTCATAGCAGTCTTCCATTGTCTACAAGGATGCTGGGGAGGGGCTCTTCATCAGGGCTGGAGTGACAGGACGAGGGGTGATGGGTTCAAAGTGAAACAGGGGAAGTTCAGGTAGGAGATAGGACAGAAGCTCTTCCCTGTGAGGGTGCTGAGGCGCTGGCACAGGGTGCCCAGAGAAGCGGTGAATGCCCCATCCCTGGCAGTGTTCAAGACCAGGTAGGACAGAGCCTTGGGTGACATGGTCTAGTGTGAGGCATCCCTGCCCATGGGAACTAGATGATCTTAAGGTCCTTTCCAACCCTAACTATTCTATGATCCATGCATTCCACACACTGAAAACATCTTTATCTTTTCACTGTAGTCCTGGTAAAGATACTAGGAAGGTAAAACTTTGTGAAGGTCTGTAGAGTATTTAAAGTACCTTTGTAAGCGCAGAGTTGATGCTTTTGGAGCTCACTTTCTTGTATGCCATTATCTGCTTGGAAAAGGTCCATGTGGGATTGAAGGAGCTGTAGTTGACTCTTAGGATGCTCTGACGGTGGTTGCAGGGATCGTTGCTCCTTTTGAGTTTAAAAATGCCAAATTTGGGGGCTTTTGTGGTGTAGCATTAGGGAAGGAATCAAAAAGCAATGACTAGTCCATCCAAGGGGAAAAAATGATCATTTTGGGATGAATGAGAGTTTTTATAGATGTAACTGAGTTTGCAGTCATCCTTTTTTGCCTAATTCAAGAGTCTGATGATTGTGTTAAAACAAGATCAGTCCCAGCACCTCAGTAACATCCTGATGATAGTGATATTTATGCACCTGCTTAATTTGGCTTTGCAAGTGAGGGCCAGCAAGCCTGCCTGCGTGCTGGCTCAGCAGAATAAAGCTGACTTGGTGTGTTCTTAATGAATCTGAAATGTTTCCCACCAAGTATTTGCTGAACCTCAGCTTATTTTTACAGTCTTGAAAATGCTCATTAATTGATGGGAGCCTGACCATCCCTTTGGAGAGAAGTTAGCTCCAAATTACAGTTTCTCTTAAACAGAGCTGACTTTCTCATTTTGACCATCAGTAGAGTGACCCAAGGTAGTTGCATTTGTTTTCAAGGAGCCCTTGGGTTTCAAATCCTAGAATCCAAGACTGGTTTGGGTTGGAAAGCACCTTAAGAGGTTGTTCACTATTGTTTAGTCACTTCTTCCCTTCATTCCCCCAATCCTGTCTTCCCTGAATTTACTCTTCTGGTCCTTCCTTACCGTTACACTATTGTCTGGAGCAATTCCTATTGATCTTCTGTGCTGGTGATGGTTTCCTCTTCTGCACACAGTAGTGAAGAACTGCAAGTGATTTGGTCAGAGAAGATTTGCTGCTTCCTAAGATCTAGAGGACCATTTACAGTCTTTTTGGTAAGCAGATAGGAAGAGGTTTGATATTGTTGTTTGCTGAGTTGTCATTTTTTAAGGTCACTTTGTGGATCCCTGTCTGTTTTCAGCACAACATGAAAAGCTGGTTTGTTTTTGCTTAGAAAAAGGAATTCTGCTGAATCATAAGTAATATTCCATTTTGGGGTTCCTCTGCAAACCACTTACTGAAAGAACAACAGCAAAAGAGTCGATTGAGCCATTGCCTGCTCAGTAAATATCTTCCTGTGCAGACTTTAAGGGAAAAGGAAAGTTTTGAGGTGGAGGGAGATTCATTTGCAGATATTGACCTGCAAGTTCTGGGTTGCAGAGATAAGTGGTTAATCCATGTGCCATCATCTGTCGGAATTTGAATGGCTTCTTGTTTAACATTTCATTCCTAGGTTAGAATTAATAGTTGAGAAATGAATCTGTTGCTATCTGGTGCTTCTACTGATACAGCAGCAGTTGGGAACAGGCTTCGAGGATGCTGCTGGATTTCTGTGTGTCTGAGATTTGCATGGATGGGGAGATCAGTGTTGTCAGTGAGGTCGTGATCTACAGTGTGCTGAGTACTTTGGCCCTAATCCAGAAAAGCAATTAGATGTAGGGTGTGATTGGGACTGTCCACATGGTTTAGGTTGTGTGTGTGCTTAAGTGCTTTGCTGGCTTCTGGCCAGACTGCCCAGCACCTTGCAGGAGGAAGACAGTATCTGTATAATTACACTACAGTAGAACCTGTTCCATGGAACAGTAGAACCCCAGCCTGGTTTGGGTTGGAAGGGACCTTAAAGCTCATCCAGCTCCAACCCCTGCCCCGGGCAGGGACACCTTCCGCTAGAGCAGGTTGCTCCAAGCCCCTGTGTCCAACCTGGCCTTGAACACTGCCAGGGATGGGGCAGCCACAGCTTCTCTGGGCACCCTGTGCCAGCGCCTCAGCACCCTCACAGGGAAGAGCTTCTGCCTCAGAGCTCATCTCAATCTCCCCTCTGGCAGGTTCAAGCCATTCCCCTTGTCCTGTCCCTACATCCCTTACCCAAAGCCCCTCTCCAGGTTTCTTCCAGCTCTTGTAAGTGCTGGAAGGTGATCAGAAGGTGATTGAAGCTGATTTCCATATATTTAGTGGGAAATAACCCAGCCTGATTCTCCAAGGGTCAGCGTAGCTCAAGAGTTTTGTGTGTTTGAGTATTTTCATCACTTCTGGACTGAGGATAATGAATAAACTTGTCATTTACATTCTGCTATTTGTCATCTTGCAGATAGGGTGATCTGTGGATAACAGTTCAGTATCTGTTTAACAAAATCTGTCACGTGGGCTATTAAAAATGTCATTCCTCAAGAAATGAAGGGATTGGGTCGACTAATGGAGCCCTGCCCCTATGTCGCTGCTATATGATCTCCGTACATGAATGGATAACAACGTTCTCTCCTATGATTCCAGCCCTCCCAGTGTCAGTACACAGTGAAACCAGAGAATTGATTTTTTTAAAACATGAGCATCTAATTGCTCCAAGAATGAGTGTTCTGTGTTCATGCATTATCCTCATTAAAAGCTGTCTGCACAGACCCATCGAGAAGCTCCCACTGAAATGGAATTCCTGTCCTGCTAAAGAGATTCTCAGAGAATCACAGTCCTACCTGAAACCTGAATCATAGAATGGTTTGGGTTGAAGGGACCTTAAGATCACCCAGTTCCAACCCCCTGCCACGGGCAGGGACACCTTCCACTAGAGCAGGTTGCTCCAAGCCCCTGTGTCCAACGTGGCCTTGAACACTGCCAGGGATGGGGCAGCCACAGCTTCTCTGGGCACCCTGTGCCAGCGCCTCAGCACCCTCACAGGGAAGAGCTTCTGCCTTGTATCCAACCTGAACTTCCCCTGTTCCAGTTTGAACCCATCGCCCCTTGTCCTGTCACTCCAGTCCCTGATGAAGAGTCCTTCTCCAGCGTCCTCGTAGGCCCCTTTCAGATAGGAAGAGAAGCACTCAGGTTGATATATAGTAACAAGTAAAGTAAGTACTCAAATGGAAGAACACTGTGGAAGAAGTAGAAGAGTTTGTGGTTTTCTTTTTTGGTGGCTTTTTTTTCCTTAAATACAGTCAGGTTCTCCATACTAGTGGGCTCTTCCCCCCAAAAAGGGAAGACCTTTTGAGCCCAAAGGTTAGTCAGCATCCATGGTATTGATATTTAAGGCACTACAGGAGTACTCAGCTTAAAAAGCTGACTTGGAGCATAGTCAGTGGGATTGGACTGGAACATTTTGCAGAGAACTTGCTACAGAATGTGAGTAACAGTTAAAGAAGGCACGAAGCATCTTCTTTCTAATAGTATCTAAGACAACGTGGTGACCTAACAGATTAAGGACACTGAGTAAAGGGGATTTTTTGATTATTATTTTATAGAGAGCACACATGTGGTGTGTTTTCTTAGAGGAAAAGATGAGTAATGGGCCCTTTCAGCATGTAGAAACGTGTGATCTTAAAGATAGTAGGGCAGTGACAAAGCAAACACTCAATTCTAACGTTTTCTCTCTATCTGTACAAATGGAACTGTCTAAAACATGTGATGGCTCCTCAGTCAAAGGTGGGTGAACGGGATATTATGTGGCTGCATCTCGTTGTTGTGATAATTCAAGAGGGTCTTTTTTCTTACCCATCTGAAAATTGGGTGGTGATAGATGTCAAATATTTGTCTGTAGTGGGAATGTCAATATTTGCTATCTAACTGCGCCCATCGGGGAACAAATCACTTGCAAACAACAACACACTGCAATGAAATTACCCAAGAATTAAAGATGAAGCAGCTGAATGAGAAACAGATCCCGAATCAACTGAAAAACCCCAGTTAAATAAAAATGAGGTGGTTGGATTCCCTTGTGATGAAGAAAAGCGAATGATGGAGTGTGTTCTGCAAAGGTGGCGAGATGACAAATGTCAGTGGGAATCTGGAAAGCTGTTTGCAGACTGTGCAGGGAAGACAGACTTTTAGTAGGAGGTGGAGGAACATGCCTTTATTTAAAGATTTCCTCTGTCTAGTGACATAAAAATGCATAGGAGAAAGGATCACATATGGGGCAAAATACTATGCTATGAAAATTGAGGTGTATTTATTAGTTTGTGGATCAAGGAGTGGAAATGGAAAGGAATTCTTCTTTAATTCACCAAGATCAGGGACAAGCACTTAATAGTGGTGGCTGCCACCCTCCATTCCTGATGGTCATGTTGGGTAAGTGAAAGAGTTGATGGACACCTTGTCCTTGACTGGTTCTTGTAATGTCTGGTTCGAGAGCCCACAGGAGGAGGGAAGTGATTTTTAGGTTAGATCTTGGATTGCTGTTTGACATAATGTACCGTGGCTGGTTCAAAAGGAGCAATTTGAGCTGCCTCCTAGTAGTGCCTAGAGTATAATTATGTTAAACATCCCCAGGAGCAGCCTGAGTATCAAATAATAAAACGGACAGAAAAAGAGATGAAGTAAAAGCTAAATTGCCAAGGCCTAAACAGGAAAAGAAGCAGAACTGTTTGTTGACTGCTGGTTTCCAGATGTCCAGCGTTGGAATTCTGTTCCTTTGAAGACAAAGGCAAATGGCAAATAGAGAACCAGGCTGCCAAGGTTGGAGGTGTGTTTATTTGGTGTAAATAACTCAAAATTTAGAAATCAAGCTTGAGGAAAGCCAATAAACTGAAACATTTTTAGAGGAGGCCGTAGGAGGGAAGTGACGATGAACCGTTGTCGGGTTTAGGGCTCAAATATATTTGATGTGACTTTAGACTGTTAAAAGCAAGACACCTGCAGAAGACATCGTGGGTTTCTTGGATTGTACGAGATTATGTGTTAAAAAAGGGAAACATTATGGGAAAGCTAAAGGATTTCTCTGAAACCAGGCATTAGTTTGAGAGTGTAGATGAGGGAGCTACCCAGAAACACTTCTCTTCTGATAATAAGAAGTGAATAAGCTCTGACACAGAGGCAGAGTTGGAGGCTTTAGAAGGAACCTTGAAATAAATTTAAGCTCAGAGGCAGTGTGTCTTCCCCCTGCGCTGGGCACTGGGGAGGCTGCACCTCGAACCCTGTGTTCAGCTCTGGGCCCCTCACTGCAAGAGAGACATTGAGGTGCTGGATGGGGCCAGAGAAGGGAATGGAGCTGGAGCAGGGCCTGGAGCACAAGTGTTATGACGAACAAGGAGATGAGGGTCCTGGGGGTTTAGTGTGGAGAAGAGAAGGCTCAGGGGGGACCTGATCGCTCTCTGCAACTGCCTGACAGGAGGATGGAGCCAGGAGGGGGCTGGTCTCTGCTCCCAAGGAACAAGGGATGGGACAAGAGGAAATGGCCTCAAGCTGCCCCAGGGCAGGTTTAGCTGGAGCTGAGGAACAATTCCTTGCCCAGAGGGTGCTCAGGCGTTGGAACAGGCTGCCCAGGGCAGGGCTGGAGTCACCGTCCCTGCAAGTGTTCCCAGCGCGTGGAGCCGAGGCCTCAGTGCCAGGGGTCAGTGGTGGCCTTGGCAGGGTTGGGAATGGTTGGGCTGGATGAGCTTAAAGGTCTTTTCCAAGCTGGTTGATTCTATGTTTGGGGCTTGGAGCTTCTGATGTAGAAGTGTCAGAAAACTTTTTTAGGAGGGAGAAGTATGAAGCGCTGAGATGCTGGGAAAGATGGGCAGCCTCTTCTTAAACTCCAGCTGAGGAGTGGAGGATAAGCAGAACTGACTTCGGTACATGTACCAAAGGTTCTACAAACTATTTCTGTAGGGGAAAATTAGCTCTTGTGAGTGGGATTTTTGTTGGTTTGTTTGGTTTTTAGTAGTTCATTCTGCACTTGCAAAGGAGAAGGAACTTAGGACACGTCAAAGTAGCCAGTGGTTGAAATGCTTTTTTCTTTTTTAATGGTGGTTGTAATGTTTTAATCAATTAAAAAACTGACCAGGAGACATAAAGCACCAATCAGTGAAAAATCATCTTCTTTCCATTCTGATGGTTTAACTCTGTTTTTCTGATGACCCTCATGGTGGTTATCAGGCTTATTAGTGGTCTTCAAAAGGTCTGTGGAGAAAGACAGCAAATTCTGACACCTGCAAAAAAGTCTCTGGAGTTATTTGGGGCATGAATCACAGATGGGTTTGGGTTGGAAGGGACTTTAAAGCTCCTCCAGCCCCAACCCCTGCCCCGGGCAGGGACACCTTCCACTAGAGCAGGTTGCTCCAAGCCCCTGTGTCCAACCTGGCCTTGAACACTGCCAGGGATGGGGCAGCCACAGCTTCTCTGGGACATGAGATGAATTAACAGTGAGAGGCAATGCCACAGAGAGCCAGGCTTCTCACATGCTGTCTGCTGAGCAGCTGAGAAAGGGATATACTGTGTATTGTCAGAGAAGTGCAAGAAATACATCATGCTGTTAGTGGCAGCGTGAGGAGCCTCAGATTCAAATCCCAGGCAAAACGTGTAGCAATTATGGGATAACTTTCTTCCACAATTCACTGGTTGAAAGGCGGATTATGGTTTATGCCACGAATACATACAGTGCTTCCGAAAGTCACTGATTTATTCTTCCAATATGTGCATGTACTACCTCTTCTTTCTCCCCTTTCTTTGTTGCATAGTGACAACAGGATCCTGTTCTACAAGGTCTAACCATGGACTGAGTTGCAGCAAGTCGTTACTGGGCTTTCACAGTGGGTCTTGTCTAGTCTTCATCATCTTTATTCTCCCTTCTGCTCCATGATGGTCATAGCATAAGCAACACAGAATGGGAAGGGACCTCTGGAGGTCATCTCATCCAACCCCCACCTACATCCAGGGAGAATAACATCACTCAAAAATCTCAGGAGATTCTGGAAAACCATAAAAAGGAGAATCTAGACACAACCCTTTACAAAAGGAGTCAGGGAAGCAAGGGGAGAACCAAGGGACTTCTAAAGCACTTGTTCTACCTCTGACTTCTCAACAGAAATGTAGCAACCCAGGAGTTAAGTGATCTTTAAGATCAGAGGAAGAATTACTGCTGCTGTATGTCAGACATAACCTGTCAACTGGTTTACTTTTCTTCCTGGAGCTGGTAGGAGGGATTGTGGAGGAGGGAGGAGCAGTGGGGCTGTGTCCTGGTTGATAGTAAGTCTTCTACTCGTGTTTCAAGTGCTTTTTCTTATCACTGACTTTGGGAACTACAGTGTGGATAAAACTGTGATGAAGTGGGGTAAACGACTGGCTGGAAAAGGAGGAGTTATGAAGTGGTGCTATTAAGGGATTTATCTGATGGGTCTTTTGAGGGCTCTCTCTGGGGCTTGGCACTATTCTGTATTTCTGTTAATGTCTTGAATAATGCAGCAGATAATCATAAAATGTGCAGATACCATGTGCTGGAAGGTGGGGCTTGGGAGGATGTTGGAGAATATGATTGGAATTTGGAAGATCCTAATAAACTAAATTTAAAAGGAGAGACACTGGCACAGGGTGCCCAGAGGAGCTGGGGCTGCCCCATCCCTGGCAGTGTTCAAGGCCAGGTTGGACACAGGGGCTTGGAGCAACCTGCTCTAGTTGAAGGTGTCCCTGCCCGGGGCAGGGGTTGGAGCTGGAGGAGCTTTAAGGTCCCTGCAGGATGGCTGGAAATAGTCCTGTTCTGGTCATTGTTGAAGGGATTTCAGCTGTGGTTCTATGTCCTTTCTGACTATGATCTTAAGGAAGAAGCCAAAGAATAGGAAGGGAATTCAAAGGAGAGCAACGAGTATGATCAGAGATTTAGGGGAAAAGTAACTTGAGTTAAAAAGGAGCAATCTATTTACTTATAGATAAAAAGAATAAGGGGTGGAAGGAGGCCGTTGCTTTCAGATACATCAAGAGAGTTGAAAAGCAGAGTGGAAGCATGTGTTTTCTCAGATAGGAAGTACTGAGCTTAAGGACTGGCAAGGGAGATGTGAATGTTTCCTGTCTTTGTCTAACCGAACTGCTGGTGTAAGCAGTGAATGATTGAGGGATGTTATATCCTTGTTATGTAGCATCCTTATAAACTTCTAAGCATCTGTCAGGCATCAAAACGTAACTGCTTCTTTGGGATGTGGGGATGGACTCGGTAATCTCCTGAGGTCTCTTCCAATTTTCTGTGATTCCAGGAGAATCCACTGGGATTATAGTCCTGCCATCCCCAGTGATGGAGGAAATGCTGGGACAGCCAATCCAGCAGGTTAGCAAAGCTTTGGAACTTTGCCTGTTTGATTTAGTCCTAAATACCACCTTGCAAGTTGGGATTTGGAAGAGCAAGACATTGCAATTAGATACAGAATTAACGGAAGGGGGAGGGAATGTGTTGCGTTTAACTTCACACTTGTGCTTAAGTGCTAGAATTAAAATCATCAGCTCCCTGTGTGGTCTCCTTATTTGTAGGAATTCAAGTGACATTAAAATTGGATTAGTAATGAGCTTTTGGTTGAAGGACCAATATTAAAATCAAGGGAATCTGAAGGAGGAGGGAGGGGGAGTGGTGGTTTCCTTGTGAAGCCTTCGTTGGCAGTGGCAAACTGCGTGTGTTTGTAGGGATGTGCGCTCCTCTTCCTCCTCTTAAAAGCTTTCTCCTCAGTTTCAGCCACGGAGCAGAATCTTCCTTGCCTTGATTAGTACATTATTTACACTTGGGCTGTGATGCATTGAAACTTTTGGAAAATAAAGGTATATACGAGTCCTCCATTTGTGACTGATGGGATCGGGGGAAAAGCAGCAGACTAATGGAAGGGAATAAGGAAGCACTTGGGAGCTGCTGGCTCGTGCTTGACAGTGATTTGTACGTCTGTAGGTTTTAGAGTGCGCGGTGTATTTTAGAATACCCATTGGCTTTTCTTTGTCTGCCTGTAACCTCCTCTCACCTACCAGCTTATCCTGGGGGAGGGATTGCAGTTGGAGGGGTAACTCAGGTCCTGGATTTGTTTTCCTTTTCTTGGAACCACATTACAGATGCTGCTATTCCCAATGCCATTTGTATTTGCATCTCAGGAATACTAAATGCAATAATAATCTCTCTTAGACACTCCAGCAAAGATCAGACCCCTGCTATACTTGTCACTGAATAGATGCTCAGCACAAATTCTCTGTTAAATGCTGCTTGAGACAATGTGACTTGAGAAAGAGCAGAAACAAAGGTCGTGCTGCAAACTGAGATGTGAACCGAAGATACGCTCAGGATCTCTCGGATTCCTGGTCCAGAAGCTTTGTTCCACCCCGTGTGCTCTCTCTAAGTCTCCCCATTTGATCAGCTGTAAATACAAATGACACAATTCCCTGCCAGGTTGTCCAGCTGAGTAATGTGACTTTGTCCATCCTCCTCCTCCCTTTTCTACCAACTTCTGTGTACTGTTGCCTTGGCGTATTTTAACTGTAATCTTGCATTTGAAAACACTGTTTGGAATCTGTGCACACTAAAAGGGGGAGGGAGAACTCTTAAGTAACAGCTTTTTTTAGCCATTGTAGACAGATTGGTGTCACACCCCAATAAATAGGTAACTCTCATCGCTGCCAACGTTATTAGCTTGCAGAAGATAGTAAATTTACAGACTCCCTTGTGAGTCACAAATGTCATAAAACCCTCACAAGTAATTATCCGAAATGGAGACACGTTAATGTAGGTTTTGTCTGTTACTTTCTTCTAACTCCTGGTCATGGTCAAAAGCCACACAATACTTAAAGAGAAGTCATATATGTTAAATGTACCATAGGATGACTGGACATGTGGATTTCTGAGGCAGGTTTGCATGTCCAACTGCAGTCTTGTGCTGGGAAGGGTGAGCTTTGGGCATGACAGTGTAATAGATTTGAGCTTCTGGATATTCATTTTTAAATGGTAGGTAGTGCCTTCATCACCTCAGTTAAATCTGACAGTCCTCTGGGGTTTCTTGTGGTGCTACAGGGGATGCAAAAAGGTTATTTTAATAGTAAAATAGCATATAAATGCGTGGATATATATAGAAATAGCATGAAGTGATGACTGGTGTCTGTGCAGTGATGTGAGTAAATAAAAGCACTTTGAATCTCTGAAGTTTAGGAGGGAACTGGTGCAAGGTGGGGGGGTTGGTTGAGTCTCAGTGGATAGAATTTGTCGTGGTAGTGGCAGCTTTTCTTCTGCAAAAGGCAGCAGCACTTCAGTGGTTGCAGCGTTGCCAGAGCAGGGAAATGGATGTTGGAGCCATCTGCTTTGTCCTGGCTCCACCCAGTGGCATTATCCAGCCAGTTTCACACGCACTGTCAGGGTTCTCTGGGAACCGAAGGACTTTGTGCCTGTACAGGCTTTAATGTTAAGAGAACCTCAAAGCTCCTCCAGCTCCAATCCCTGCCACAGGCAGGGGCACCCTCCCCCAGAGACA
>NW_009921634.1:0-3830 GCF_000696875.1 Nestor notabilis | reverse complement strand
AGGGATGGGGCAGCCACAGCTTCTCTGGGCACCCTGTGCCAGCACCTCAGCACCCTCCCAGGGAAGGGCTTCTGCCCAAGAGCTCATGTCAACCTCCCCTCTGGCAGGTTAAAGCCATTAGGGTTCAGGTGTTACACAGATGCTCTCTGCCTTTTTGCTCCTATCTCACATGGTAGCGTTTGTTTGGACTTACCTATCCCACCCCCTGTTTTGCTGTTCACTACCATGCACCAGTAAAAGGAATATTCACGTTGGAGCCAGAGCTGGGACCTGAATTCAAATACCCAGCCCTCTGCACCGGGTTGTTTGCTCATCTGATGTGCTGCACTGCTTTTCCTTTGGGTTTCAAAACAAATCCCCCCTCTATTCTGCAATTGCACTGCAACTGAAGAATATTAGCATTAAAAACTGATGTTATGGCAATAGCCTCAGGATGTTCATGTGAGCTGGAATTGCAGGAGGAACGACCAAGCTCTGGTTTTTAAATATGGATGAATTCACGTCCTGCACCTCGAAGAATGAGAGGCATTTTCAAGAAGGCTGGATGGAGATGTCACAGTGTTGGTCAGGGGGCTCCTTTCTGAGCAATGATACCATTATATTATTTCTTTCAGATCCTATAAAAACACAAAGTGGGTTGTTGTTTTTGTTAGGCTCTTAGCTTTAAAATGCATTCCTGTTGCTATTGGATTTACTCTTTTTTTTGGCAATCTAAAATGTTTTTACTGAAGGAAACAATGCCATGCATGATTGGTTTGGTTATTGGAAGCCACACAGTGATTCCAGAAGCACTTCCACTTTCTTGAGTAGCAAAAAGCAGTGGAATGCAGGTCTTGCTGGAGAAATGTAATCTAAAATAACTTGAACAATTGCCACATCGAATGGGATTCAATGGGGTGTGGAGTATTCTCAGTGCTGAGCACTGCAGGTATTAAGCTGGGGGTTCAGTGCTTCCCAACCGGAGGCCTCAGGTGGGATTGCAGCTCATGTGTTGAGTCCTTCAAGAGTTAAATGTCACTGTCTGTCAGGATGATGCCAGAGCTCAGCTGGCATTTGTGTGCTCACAGCCCTGTGCTGCATCCCAGCAAGGACCTTGGGAGCTTTGTGTGATGTGGATCTAACTCCAGGTTGGATAAGTGGCTGTCGGGGAAGAAGCCACAGTGTCATACTGGCTGTTGCATGTACTGGTTTGAAGTTTGGTGCTGGCTTAAAACAGGCTTTTATTAAGCCAGAAGCCTTTCAGACTGGCTTAAGGAAGGGTCTGTCTTATTATTCCAGGTTTCATTCTGGTAATCAATTCACCCTTTTACCTGCCATTAGAAAGGAAGACAGTGTCTACCTGGGAACTGAACGCTCCTTGTTTCTCCCTCCCCGTTCCTCATCCCTATGTAGGAAGTAATATCATTGCCCCTACTTGTATCCTTTTAAAGCACGGAGTAAGAAATGTCTTCAAGGTCACATTCCTCCTTGAAACTAATGATGGTGTTTTTCCTAATCCCATTACAAGGTCCCCAGTATCATTAGATGCAAGCGTTACTGTTTAGCTTCATTTGATAAGCTGATGAAAGGGGGAGGAAAAGGCTCCCTGATGCAGGAAGGCATTCAAGTATCTGCTGTAATGGAACATGTTCAGAAACATTATAATCTGCTTAACGGTGGCATTTTGGTGGCCCAGTGCTGCACCTTTTGTAGAGCAGCATGAAAGGCAGGAGGGATAGTGATCCTGACGGGGACTTTAAAAGGCTGGAATGGCTCAGGCATACTTTAGTGTTGCTGCTTTTTTTTTTCCCCCAAGCCTGAAAATGGGAATCGTGTCTATGCTGTGAGCTCCCCCCTCTGGCATCAGGATATCTGTAATAATGTCAGAGACCCTGAAGCATTATAGAAATAGTATTTCTGGAGTAAGGTCGGGGCACTTCGTGTCAAGTGTGGTATTAAGCCTCCAGCCCCAGACTGCTGATAGGACTGCACTGCTCCGCACTTCATCCAGTTGGGAACAGGAGGAATAGAAACCCACAGTTATTGTAAGTGTGACAAAGGGGTTCTCTAGTTCCAATGTTATTTCAAAGATGTCAGTGGCCTCATAAGCTCGGCTTGAAATGGTGGCTGCTGGGTTGGGGTCAAAGGGGAACGTGCCCTTTTATCAGCATCTTGGAGTCACTAGGCTTGTTCTATGGAAACCTACATTTGCTGCCCTGGCATTTAGCTGTGCTTTTGTATAAACCCTTCACACAACTGATTTTATGAGCTCTTTCTCTTTATTAGGTATTTTGCCTCTGGGCCACCGTTGTAGCTTCAGATGTGGTTGGATCTTCAAGGCCATGTTGGACACAGGACTTGGAGCAACCTGGTCTAGTGGAAGGTGACACTAATAAGAAGATGGCACTAAACACCTATTTAACAAGCACCAGACTGAAAAAACCTGGTTCCCTGACTGTTCAAATGCATGTTGGCATTTTCCAATTGACCAAATCCTTGAATCCCAGCCTGGTTTGGGTTGAAGGGACCTTAAACCTCCTCCAGCTCCAACCCCCTGCCCCGGGCAGGGACACCTTCCACTAGAGCAGGTTGCTCCAAGCGCCTGTGTCCAACCTGGCCTTGAACACTGCCAGGGATGGGGCAGCCACAGCTTCTCTGGGCACCCTGTGCCAGCGCCTCAGCACCCTCCCAGGGAAGAGCTTCTGCCCAAGAGCTCATCTCAATCTCTTCTCCGTTTAGATTATGGCCATTCCTCCTTGTCCTATCACTACCTGCCCATGTAACAAGTCATAACACCAAGTTAAACTCCAAAACATGGAATCATAGAATATCTTAAGTTGGAAGGGACCCTTAAGCATCATGGAGTCCAGCTCTGAGCAAACATAAAACTCCTGAAATCCCACCAATTTACTGACACCCCAAACAGTGGGATTTTAAGCATGTAAGAAACCTCCATTTTTGTCACAAAGGCCCTTTGTATGACTGACACAAGGAGACCTGAATAACTTCCTATCCAAAATTACATGTGAATTTACAGTAGGCTTTTATAAACGTGATGTTGTAGTCATTCCTGCAAGACCTGTTGGAAAGCTTTTTATACATAATGAAGCCACAAAACTGGGTTTAACTGTAGCAGGCTTCCTTATTTTAATCCACTTCTACTTTCTCACATCCCTGGCACTAGTTGGTAAATCACTCGTGTGGGTCATGTCCCCTGTTCCAGCACATTCTTACTAAGATGTGGGTGGAAGTTTCTTTTCTCATCCTTCTTGTTTCAAGTCACCGTGATGAAGTTTTTAATTGATCTGAAAGAAGATGAAGCAACCAATACCTGTATGTTCTGTTACTCACTTTAATTACCATTACTTTTCTTTACACCATTTCTTACTCACTGTTTGCTTAAAGGCAGAGTTTGTCTCGGCAGCTTCTACTGCTAAATGTCCTTCCTGCTCTGGGTTGTAAGTGTAACAGTCACCTCCACTGTACACACGTTCTCTTGGCTGGGTTTTCTCTCCCACACAGCGCTGCTGCACTGGGATAGCAGTAGCTAGAGCTGCTATAAAACATACAGGAAGAATGTATTCTCCTAGGATCAGGTGTAGTTTGCTATTAAAAACCAACTTGGACTTAAAATGCAGTTTTAAATATTAATTCTGTAAGAAATGGGTGCAGTTTTATATCTAGTTAATGGAAATATTCAATTACTTAAAGTTGTGGTTTTATTAACATGCATGATGGTATATGAAGATATCTGCTAATTTGTTTGCTATATGGTCTCATTACCATGTATGGGAAATAGATGGGTCATAGAATCGTAGAGTGCTTTGGGTTGAAGGGACCTTAAAACTCAT
>NW_009921633.1:0-221 GCF_000696875.1 Nestor notabilis | reverse complement strand
CCTCGCCTGAAGCATTCCCTTTCGGAAAATTCACATTCCAGCTCGCACACAACCCCCCCAGGCCCCTCCTCTCCCTCTTTTCCCACGCAAAAAGGGGATTTCGAAAAGGTTTCGCGCTTCCGAAGAGAGGTTGAAAAATGGAAATCACTGAAATAGGTGGGAAAAAAGGGAATAAAAGGAGAGTTAGGAAGAAGCAAACTTAGGGGGGAGGTGCTGCTCCG
>NW_009921632.1:0-7774 GCF_000696875.1 Nestor notabilis | reverse complement strand
TTATTGTCTTTATTTTCCTCATTCATTTCCCCTCCTTCCTCCCCAGTTCTCTTTTCCCCCTTTTCCCCTCCTCTTCATGGGGTGTGCGCTGCATTTTCCTTTCCGTTTAACTTTACAAAGGGATCAGCGAGTCCCTTACCACACGTCTCCATCATACCACCACCCTCCCCTTGTCGCTCATCCCCTATGGCACCTATAGGTCGCCACGCAGGGGACAATTTAGGGTGCCCTTGTTCTGCGTGCACGCAGACTTCCAGGGAAAGGGATCCCGCTGCAGAGAAGCGGCTCTGCCGCTGAAGCCGTGGTGTGGCGGGCCGACAGCCCTTGTTCTCCACTCGCCCAGAACAAATCCAGGCTGCTTTTCTGCTGTGGGAAGTTGAATTGATATTGGGGCGAGGGGGGTTCCCACGTGCTAATCGCTGTTTCGTAATGAATCTGCAAAGCCGTGCGGCTGAGGAGCTGAGCTGCACCGCGGCTGCGAGCAGGGAAGTGACAGGAGTTACAGCAAAAACCGTGTTTGTGTGTACAGGCAGCAGCACCAACGCTTTGGAAATCAAACGGGAGAACACCGGTTTGGGTTTGTTTTCTTTAAGAGTGCTCTTGCTTTGAAGGGGAACTGTCAAAATCACGATGGGATTTTTTTTGGGAGACGGAGGTAGAATTTTTCTTGCTGCTGAGGTGGATAATACCTGATGTTTTATATGCTCCGTTTGTAAATGCGGCATTTTATGCAGCTCCTTGTTTGGAACTGGAAAATGAGCAGGACAGCAGGATGCAGGGTTTTTTAATTGCTGAATTCTGAAAAGAGCTGTTTGCATCCAAACAGTTCCATTCCTGAGCACTTGTTTTCACTGAAGCTTTCACTAACAATCATCACGGTCACAGTACTGAAAAGCCTCACTTTTATTAGGCAATTCTGCAAAGCCTTTCAATATTTTAATTTGCAATCAGGACGTTTTAGATTGAAAAGTCCCGTTTAACCAAAGGCTCAACTATCGAACGTGCTGTTCAGAACGTGACCGTCGTAAACCAGACAGCTTTTACGTGTGGCTCCCAAACAAAGAAAAATGCTGCTGGGATTGGAAAACAATCTCTGAGCGTTACAGGCCCTGTCTAAACTAGGGAATAGCTGCAGGAGCGGGAGGGTTATAGCCTAACGTCTATACATGGCCTTACTGGGAAGAGATTTGCATGCGGAGCTCAGGTTATTGCACCAAGAGGATGCTGTGCCCTTCCATCTGCCAGTGCAGGAGTGATTGTTCCACGCACCCTGTGCTGGTGGCCTGGCAGGGATGTTGGTAATGGCTGGTCACTCCTCGTTGCAGTCTCTAACCTGGCAATTAGCAATAACCCAGGAGACCAGCTCAGAAAAATTTGGTGGTGGAGAGACTGTGGCCAAACTCGGTCGCTCTTCTGCTTCCTGCAGGATGCCCAGGTCATTTAACCGCAGGGCTGTAAGGAGCTATTTTGGTGTTACTCCCAGCAGGAAGGTGGGTGGCTGAGTCACAGCCCGGTTGGGCTAGGTGCTTACACATAGGTGGATGACAGTGCCCTGCCCCAAGGAAACAGAGGCTTAAAAAACCAGAGGTAACAGGTAGATGTTTGCGTCCTCCTGGCCAGGACGGGGGATGGGTTGGGGCTGGGTGGATGCAGGATGGGATCAGCATCACAGCTGTGTGGGAGATGAAGGGCTTCAGGAGGCGAAGGCAGGGATTTAAGGAAGGGCTGGTATGGCTGGATGAGCTCCAGAGGTTTTCCTAGTAGTTTTACACAGTTTCTAACAAACCACATTATTACCGAGAGTATCCGCATCTGTTCTTCCAAGCCTTTGGTGGCTGTGCCGGCTTATCTACCTTTTTAAAACACTGTTCCAAGCAGGACTGGATCCTATTTGGTGTAGAGGCAGACACAACTGTCTCTTGTGGATCCCAGCTCTTGGGTATTCCCAGTGTGCATGTTGCACCTTACGGTGGTACAAGAACCACTACGAGGCCCTTCTCAGCCCCCCAAACCCCACCAGTTCACCACCTCTGCCCACAGGTTGGTGGTGCAAGGTGGGTGCTGAAGCCTTCCAGGTCTAGGGCAGGGCTTCCAGTCAAGTTTCCTACCTGCTTGGTGCCTAGGGAGAAACGAGGAGATGGTTTTTTTACATGTATAGATCCCACATCCCGTCATCATGGTTGTGAATAACAGCAGAGGGCCCATGGGTTGTGCTGGATGGTGTGGGAACATAACCATAGGGCTGAGAGCCATGGAGCAGAGTAGGATGTACCGTCAGGGCTATGACGGGGAGAATATGCTTTAGGAGTGCCCTTCCAGCACCAGCAGTGAAACCACCCTTGGTTGTATTCACTTACTTTTAATAGCGTTGGAGTAGAAACTACTTGTATTGCAGTGTTTGTGTTACAGTCCTGTTATCACGCTGCTTGGCTAAACTGGAGTATTTTAGCTACTGAAATATAACTCGATTGTTTTTCCAGTTGAGCCTCTGGAAATGAAGAACAGTGCTGCCTGCCTGCTTGCTGCAGTTCTCCCGGCGAGACCACAAAACCCAATCCCAACACACCTTGCTAACTGACATGTACAGGTTTCCAAATGACCTGCTTCTAAAATTTAAGCTTGGTATCTAAGGAATAGAAATGTCACAGGAAAAGAAAGGTTACAGTGGCTGTTTTCAGCAGTGGAAGTTGTGCTGGGGGCAGCTCTGTTGGTGTATCTGTAACCTCTGCAAATGCCACCTCATGAATAAGCGTGGCTGGAAATCTGTAGCAGCTGAAATGCTGGAGTTTGGAAGATGTTTTTAGAGGGACCTGGAGTAAACTCAGCTGAGGTTTAGTATGTGCCAAGCATCCCTTTTGTATGTATGTGTGGACTCATGCTATTGACAGTAGGAGTTGCGTAAACATGTGATGAATTCTTCGGATGGGATGACTTATCTGTAATAGACATGGTATGTAATACATACTGATCTCACTGCAGATACAGACCGATGTTGCCATATCCTTTTCTGAAAGCATGAAGGCAAGCAAGCCACAGTAACAGTGGTGTCCTTATTCTCAAGTTGAGTAGAGGTGTGCACGCACGGGACAGTGAACTTTGGCCTCTCACAGAAGATAGCTACATCTTCTTTAAGTGCTGGCTATGTTTATTGACCTTCTGACCAGGAATAACAAATGGGTGACCTTAGATTTGTCCTTTGCTCCTGAATAATCCTCTCTGAAGGAGAGGAAAACTGAGCCTTGGGGGTGAGTCAACAGTATCCTCATCATGAGGCTCTTTCCGTTGTTTGTGTGCTGCTTGGGGTCTTCTTTTGACAAGCCTAAGTAAAGAAGTATCAGAAACCTACAATTAGCAGAGGGCAAAAGGAGCTGAGACTGCCTTCAGCCTGTGTGCAGAGCTTCCATTGAATCAATGAGAGCTGAACACATGGCTGAAGGTCAGTATAGATGGTCTTGGGTCTTACAGTGATATGATATATGGAGCACTCCAGGGCTCCTTTATTTATGTATTTTCCACCCAGCTCACAATAAACCCCTCTCATTCCTCCTGGTTTGTGACCTGGCCACAGTGATTCATGTATTAGCCACTTCCAGGTTGGGTTATTTTGACTCACGCTGTTTGGACCTCAGCATAAAATTCAGAAGGAAGCCACAGCAGGAGAAATGATAGGGCAGAGGTAGAACCATGGGGCTGTGCCAGGAGCGCTGCTGAGAACTGCTCACATCCCTTGTCAGCAGAGCCTCCTGAGAGCTGGCAGAGAAGCTCTTCTGCTGTTGGATGAAGTATCCCACCTTCTTATTTAGCTGAAGGACTCACGTATTTTTTTTCTTACAGGAGGTCCTCTTACTCAATTTTGGATCAGTCAAGTGACTTAACCAAAGTTGTAGAGTAACTCATTGACTCAGAATAAACTGGGGCACAGCATGGGTCTGAAAACAAAGCAACACGTCTCCCCCAGGAAAGGAGGAGGCAGCCCAAAGGGCCAGTAGACCTGTGGCTTTTACCTTATTGATTGGCAGAGCTTGGTCTTTGAATCAGAGTGAGGTATGCAGCATGCGCTTTATTCCTCTTTAAACTCTTGGATATCCAGGTGGTTTGGCTCTGAAATGCCTGTCCTCACTAGTGGATGGGTTCCAGGCACCAGTGGGAGTGCTGAAAGGGATTATCTGATGCCTTGTGAAAGAATGAGGCTCCTGGATGAGAAATGAGGCCACGTCCTATAGGCTGTGTAGGTCCCTTTCGGAAGGTATTGCAGGCACGGGAAGGGTGTTAAGTAGGTGGGACCTGGGATGTTGTCCAGCCCGCTGCTACAAGTCCTCCAACGCTGAGCTGTTACAGTCATAAGTACAGGAGACATGGTTGTTACAGCCTGTGCTAATAGGTGGGATATTCAGGTATGCTGGAGATGATGTTCCCCTGGATAGGAAAACAGGGGGTTTATGGGTCTGCTGTCCCCAGAAATTTGGGGAGTCGGTGAATCTTTTCACTGCTTTGGGAGCAGCGGAGAATCGCTCATCCTGGGGATCTCTGTTCACGCCTTGGTTGCAGGAGTGTCAGGTGTCAAGGCTTTGAAAGCAGTATCAAGTCTTTCCAGGGTTTGTTTGAAGGTGGGCAAAGGAAGCTCTTACAAATTCCTTTGCCCACCTTTGCCATCTTCATGTTCCTCCCAGAGAGTGCAGAGAGTTGGGGATAGGAATATTTTAGGAAAAGCTAAAGAAGGGATGGAAAACTAGGCAGTTTAGCCAAAGGGATTGCCCTTATTGAAAATAACTTCCACATTGCAAAGCATTGTGTAATTTCTAAACCTTGTGTCCAAAGCAGAGGGTTGGGCATCTTGATTCGTGAGGTGTGTTCCAGTTCCACCTCTAGCTTAGGGTGTTTCTTCATACGAGCAATTATGCTGCTTACACCTCAGTTTCCCTTCCTGCAGAGTGGAAAGAAAAGAGCTAAAGTCACTGCAGGTTTGGGAAGCTTAAAACATTACTTTCTGGAAAGCTCTTAGAAGATTTCCTTGATGGAAGATGCTAGTTTAATGCAAGCGATGGTGATGTTGGTAAAAAACAGACCACATCTGTTCTACTTGATTAAAATAGTACAGCAGCGTTTCAGATGTAAATATTAATTGATTTCTGCACTGCAGATTTCTTCTTGGATATTTAAATTGTTGCTAAGGAGGAGGGAAAGGCTATCAGGGAGATTAACAAATCCATTATTAAGGCTGGAAATGGAGGGCTGCCGAAGTGCCATTTAATAAAATGTAAAAAGCCCCTTTCTAAAGGGCGAAGCAGCAGAACACACAATGAAAGTGAATCACAGCTGCCAGAAGGGATGCCAAGCAGCAAGCACTTATAATCAGAAAACTGTACTTACAGATCATTTGGAGCAGCTAAATTAAATGATCTCATTCTCCCCTAAGATACTCTTCCTTTAGCCCCTCCCCAGCGTTGCCTGTGGATTGCTCAACCACATTTAAAATGTGACTTTGGGGGCTTTTGGTCAGCAGTTGAATTGCATTGGGCTCTTCGTGCCGTTCACTTTCCACCCACTTTTGTTTGTGTCACGCACAACTCTGGCGTTTTGCGGGCTGACCTGCCCACACGAGCACTTGGGATGGCAACTGGAAGGTTTTGCAGATCTGCTTGGCTCGGTGGTTGGCTTGTGTGCCTCTTTAGGGCTCCTTCTTGGAGAGGATGTCCCACAGCTCATTCGCAGATTTGTCTTTGTTTCACACAGAATTTTTCCTCTAATTATACATTGTTTACTTCAGAAACAAAGACTTGGAAGCTGAGCTGGTGTGTAAATGGGAGAGCTGATGGCGCATCGTTTCACACAGAACCGATCCCGCTGTTACTTCATTCCAGTGCTGATTTCATTCACCGTGTGTATTGTGTCCCCCTCCTTCTTACTCTTTCATTTTGTAACTTGCACTTTGGCATCAGGAGGCTGACACATTGGTATGCTCGTAAACTTACTCTCCATTTTCCAGCTGTGGCTTTACCTGGATAATCCCTAGAGTGCATTTTCGGAATAGGCCATCAGAAAAGCTAGTGGTAGTGGATGCTGACAAGAATTCATCTTGCAGTGATTTTGGGGCTTCGTCATGTGTTTTTCATGAGGGGAGACTGGGCGTTAATGTTTAGTGTTACTAATCCTGAGAGGCAAATGGCTCCCTGGTTTTGAAGCGGGTTAGAAGCAGCACAATTACAGCCCAGAAATGCTCTTGTGGTAACCGCGCTGTTGTGGAGGGGTCTGTGCACTTGTGTTCTTTCCCCTTTGTGAGTAATCCAAGATCACACAAATAGTCTCTGAGACTGCTCAAGTCTGAAACTTCCCATGTGATTGTAACTATCTGCTTGCTCTATCGGCAGTTCCCAGCGTAGAAACAAGAGGTGGAGAGAGAGATTACACTTCCTTCCCTGAGTTCTCCTCCAGACAAAAGCCGGTCTTTACCTGAGCTGTGGTCTGGCTCTGTGCAGGTACATGAATGGAGGCCGTCCTGCCTGAGCGAGGGCTAGGGCTTGCTTTTCCATAGAGCAGGATGAGGGAGGCACGTCCCTGAAGGTGTCCCAGCTTCCTGTACTCTTCAGCGACCTCATCTTAAGAGAAGCAAAACAAATCAACCCTTTGAGATTGGGAGATGAAGAGGGCTGTGTAAGAACTGAATAGTGGTATTATTTTTACCTCCATCAGCTGCAAGCCTGCAGTTTTCTGAGGAAACCTCAGAAATGGTGAATCAGCAAAATGGGGTTAAAGAAAAGTTACATACCCTGAATCTAGGTTTTTTTCAGGCCTTCTTAAGTCGAGTGCTGCCGACTCTTGCGACTGCATCGTGAGTCTCCCAATACTTTGTGCTCTGCTTAAAGCTCTTGCTGCCAGACATGAGCCATTAATGGAGAATCTCATGTTTTCAGGGGGTTTTAAGGTACTTTTCCAGCTCCCATGGAGGAATGCTTACAAATGTAACCTGCCTAAAGGTCCAGACCCATGCAAATAATCCCCATTCGAACTACAAAACAGTCCTTGGAGGGTTTCTAAGTCAGTAGCACTTTGAGATTCAGATTATTGCACTGAACCTTCGGAGTCTGATTTTTGAATGTTCTTTGATTGGGCCCTTTGAGAGTAGATCAAATATTTTAGAGACTGGTATCATACAATTGAGTGTTAACAGGTTTTTAAGCTCTATTCCAGCAAACGCTGAAGCTGGTAAAATTCAGAGTCGAATAAGTGATCCTGAGGGCTTGTGCCTGCATGAAAATCGGGATGTAAATCCTGTATTAAGGTGCTGAGTGATCAGACTGCAAGGTGTAGGTGTGACTGATAGTATTTGTTAAAATGTTGAGGTGTTCACTTTGTTACTTGTTTACGTGCTGCTTCGAAGATAGTGAAGATTGCTGGATGTGACATCTTCTGTCGTCTCCAAGGGTTGTGTTTGTGTTAAGAAATGGTGTGAGTTCCCAGAGCACCTCATCTTCAGTTCCATCTCACAGGTGAGATGTGGAAAGCTCCCACCCTGTGGCTGTAGCTTTCTCTTTTGTAGTCTCCTTGCCACAGTCCTGGCACTTCCCCGGCCCCGGTGTCTGCGAGGGGAGGGATGCCCCCCCCCGCCTCTGAGGCCGCTGGCACGCTGGTGGAGCACGGAGCTCAGCATGCAGGCTGCCGTGGTGTACCAGTGGCTGCGGCGGCCCGGGGGGAGGCTGTGCCCCACTCCCTTTACAGCTGGGTGCATGACTGTGAGCACCGCTGATGCACCGGGCAGGGAGGGAGGGAGGAAGGA
>NW_009921631.1:0-7477 GCF_000696875.1 Nestor notabilis | reverse complement strand
AATAAAATAAAATTAAATTAAATTTAAAAAAAAAAACAGCCTCCAAAGAAACACTATTTTCATAGCAGCCATCTTGCATTAATACATTTTATATTTAGATATCCAACATTAAAATATTATCTGGAAATATAATTTTTTTTCTGAATATATTAATACCTTAGAATTTAATACATTTGAATACAATGCAGCTTTAAAAAAAAAAAAAAAAAAGAAAAAAAAATCACTCAATATTTGCATAACTTAGAATTTGAGGATTTCTCAAGGTTTTTTTTTAAAGTAAGTTATGACTCATGAAGATCTGTAGGAAAAAACAAGTAAATATTCCACCTGTGTTTCCAGATCAATTGTAATTTCTGTAGCTCAGATACTCATGAGCTAGAAACACATTAAGTAGTTCCAATATACAGTCCAAAACATAGCCTGAGTTTGTGCAGTGTTTTCTACAGAGGTCTCCAAGCATCAGGTCTTTGCATCATCTCAGACCACACAACTGAAAAAACAAAAAAAAACAAAAAAACCCAAGAGAACGTTCATGTATTTCTCAATTCTATAAAAGAAACAGAAAAATGAATCCATGTAAGAAATTCAAAAGAGAAAACCTGAAATAAAGAAATCAGCAGTTGGATTTAAATTGGGACCTATTAATAAAGAGACCTTACATACTGTACCCATGACAGTTTGTATTGTATAAATATTGACAGGGAGTGGCAATCTTTCAGTTAGTTAAAGCCAATCCTTTACAAGATTTTGAGTATCAGAACAGACTTTGACCTGCACTCCAGTTAGAAGCTGGTACTGATCCTATGCTGGTTCCCCCCTAGGAACATGGGCAGCTCACCGGATCGGACCCAGCAACTGCTGCTTGGCTAGACAGTTTCTAGACTGCTGTAACTAAATATGCACCACAGCATGTTATACTCTGCTGATGCTGAGCAGACCACAGAGAGATCTCTAGTCTGCTGACTTGAGATTACACTACAGGAGATTCGATCATTTCAGCAGAGCAAAACACTACGGACAAGAAGAGCACCAAACCACTTTTTTTGTCATAAATATTGGGTTTCAGCTCTTGTTCAACCACTGTGTTGCGTGCTCGTTTCAGCAGACTACTGAGAAAGCAAAAAGATGGTACTATTTGCATTTATTTTAACAGAGGCATAACTGGGTGTTGTCTGCATAGTGGTTATGGTTTTACCAATATTGTCTCATCATCCTTCTGCCTTTATTGCTGTTCGAATGACTGGACAAATTAAGGCAAAGACAGAATAGTTCTCAACCATTCTCTAATTTTGTTTTCAGACAAGGAAGTTCAGCACTGGGACAAACACGTCAGTACTCCTTGGTAAGCGACCTGAAAATGCTTTTTATTTTTATGTAGCACTAAAGTATGACCTAGGGAATTCTGCTAACAGCAGCTGTAAAGCTACCAATATTTTCTGCTCACAGTGCTTCTGAATATTTAGTAAGTTCTCAGTGACTGACTCCTGAAGCTATCACTGTCCTCAAAGTCAAAAGATCTACAGACCAACAGGTTGATTTTCAGTTTGTCCAACAAACAAATTCCAGGTGTTTCCCTCTTCCTTCCCACCACTAACAAAAAAACTAGCACACTCTGCAGTTGCCAGGACATTGTTTACAAATATTTTTACTTATTAAGAACATTTAAGGTCCACTACAGGGTTTTGGTGGGCTTTTTTTATTCCTCTTGTTGAAATGTGTCTTAACATCAACTAAAACCTACTACCAACCTTGGTTAAACCTTTCTATAGGAAAAATAGTCCCATTCTTACAGCCTCTAGTTTTACAAGCAGAAAATTGGTTAACTTATTCCTGTATAATATCTACATTATACAGTGTGAACCAAATGCTAACACTGACAGTCCCACCAGCTCTACTGTTTGCTTTTTTGAGGCTTAACATGATATTAAAATGTTCTTCTAAGAGGTGTAATCTGAAATGAGAATCCATCAACTTACTGTATTTCCAAAGCCAACTTACTTGCATTTTACCTTTAATATACCAAGCTATGTATTTTATCACTAATTTCGCGTCAACCTCTATATTTCATAATTCTTAGTGATGAGCAGGTAATATCAACCTGCAATTACATTTGTGCATATGAAGCTTGGATATGGTGACTTGGAGACACAGATTTATATTTCTATGACAGCCAGAAATCTAACTGCAGAGTAAGAATGGTTAGGACTGGAAGGGACCTTAAAGATCATGTAGTTTCAATATCCCTGCCACAGGCAGGGACATCTTTCACTACACCAAGTTGCTCAAAGCCCAATCCAACCTGGCCTTGAGCACTGCCAGGGATGGGGCAGACACAACCTCTTTGGTCATCCTCTTCCAGTGTTTCACCACCCTCATAGTAAAAATCTTCCTCCGTAGGTCCAATCTAAAAATTATTCTCTTTCAGTTTAGAACTGTTGCCCTTTGTCCTGTCACTACAGGTGCTGGTAAAAAGTCCCTCTCTGTCAGGACAGAGACACATTCAGACATTCTCTTCAAATACCCCCAAGCCCTTCTCCACAGAGCTGCTTTTAATCCATTTAACATCCAGTCTGATGCTGGTGACCGCCCCAACCCAAGCACAGGACCTTGCACTTGGATCTAAGGAATGGTAAGAACTTGTCCAAAGAGATACAGTCAATGACAACTTACCTTTCCCCTTAATTCGAACTACTTCCAAACAACTTGGGACATTCTGAAGCTGACAATCCACAAATACTCAAACTCTGCTTTTTCTGTGCATGAGCTTCATTAGGAAACAAGTAAACTTATCATATATCATGTTTCTCTAGCATTTTTTCCACTCAGACTCTAAAAGTACAGTTACCATGGTTTCACTGAAGGTGATTTTCTCCAGTTATTTTGATAAAGTACCTTTACTACAGGAGTTCTTGAGTTACATTCTTATCTTTATTTTCCAAATCCCTAACCACCAGGTCTTCAGAAGTGCTTTCTAACAAGTTAAGCAGAAGAGGAAAAAGGTCTAGTGACAACAGAGATCTAGAACTCCAAATCCCAAAGACGATGAAACTATTTTGCCTTTTAGAATCATAGAATCATTAGGGTTGGAAAGGACCTTAAGATCATCTAGTTCCAACCCCCCTGCCATGAGCAGGGACAACACACACTAAACTATGTCACCCAAGGCTCTGTCCAATCTGGCCTTGAACACCGCCAGGGCTAGAACATTCGCAACTTCCTTGGGCAACCCATTCCGGTGCCTCACCACCCTCACTGTGAAGAACTTCTTCCTTGTATCTAATCTAAACTTCCTCTGTTTAAGTTTAAAGCCATTACCCCTTGTCCTACCACTACAGTCCCTAACGAAGAGTCCTTTCCTGTGCAAGACAGATGAACATGAATTCATCTAGCTTAACAGACCTAGGAAACAGACCAAGGAAAACTAGGTGAATCGTGCTCTGTACCTGTATATTTTTGGTTCAACAAAAACAGAAACATCTTGAGACTAGATAAAACAAGTTTGTCATATGCAAGGTTTACTGTTATCAGTTAATTTGAAGCCAAAGTGCTGAACAAGTGAAATATCCGACATCTTCGAAGATTAAGACCATCAAAAGTCTGAAGCTTTAAAAAACTACTCAATTACTTGAATAACTGAGTTGCCCAAGTGACTATGTAAAACATGAAAAGACTCTTTGTCAGTTACCAGAGCAGAGAGAGCACCAAAAAAGCATTTTCATGAAAACTTACTAGTTATTTTTTAGTCAAAAACATACGCTACTTCACATCAAGATGTTCCCCTTCTACTCACCCATTATACCCTTCCCTCTCCACTCTCCAAAAACCGGACGCCCATAGACCCCAAGGATTTAGTAAGAAAGACAAATAAGAAATCTAATTTTATTCCAAAATTGTTGTAGAATTATGCTCACTGAACACTACTTTTCACTGCTTAGTATCATTAATGAGACACTAAGCTCAAGTTATAGCTAGTTACTAATACTACCTTTGGCTATACCTAGCAAGCCTACAGCATTCACCAGTATCTGATCATTGCACACCCTAGAACGTGAATACCTAATGCAGCCTTCACAGTGGTATTAGATCTTTTTAGGACTGCAGGACTCCTAGAACCTGATAGTTTGAGAAAAAGCACTACATTATGCTGTGTCACACGGTTTACACAGAACAGAGGTTTTTGCCTCCTCATGGCTCACCAGAAAAGACAGCCTAGCTATTATTTCCCAGCCTAGTACTAAATCAAGTGCATGGAAGCCCCAAAGAAACAAACAAATTTAGTTACAACTTAGTCTGTTTTCTTACTCTGTTCTTATTACAATTACATAAGAGAAAACAAGAAAAATAAACACATCTCCCCCCTGCACTTCAGTTTTATGAATTTCCTTCCTGCAGCATGTAAACTGAAGTCATGTAGTCCTCAGCGTGTCTTTTCCGCCTGCTCTGTTGTCAGCACTCCTCTCCCACACCTTCCTGAAACGGTAACACGCCTTCCTTTGTATCAGCCCGCCTCCCCCACCCCCATCTTCCTAGTGTGCTCAGACTACTTCATATACAAATTTAGAATCTTTCTAGCATACAGAACCTGGCTTCTGACATGTATGAAAACCAAAGTGGTTACAAAACTGATTTAAAGTTTTGCAGGCATTTAAAGGCATGCCTGCCTTTCAGTCTACAAGGGCTACAAACTGATGGGGAATTAGAGTAAGAATTGAAGTAAAGGTAACAAAGATAAAAACCATCCTAAGAGAAGCCAGAGGCATTGATGAGACTTTTGTTTGTGCAGCCAAAAAAAAAAAATAAAAAAAACCATTCCTTGAACATGAAGGAACTCCAGCATTTTAAACCAACATGTATAGAATATCAGATGATGCCTCTAAAGTGTCTGTGCATTAGTTATTTACATATTACCACTCAGGTATCAGACACACACAGTTAGCTAACACCTTTCCTCAGGAAAAGTGAAAGGAATTATAAACAACATCAATTCACAAGTTTAATAAGAGAAAAAAAGTTTTTTAGGTTTAAAAGGTTTTACAAAAAAGGATCTTTAAGTGTACCAGACCTAGAGCCTGACAAGTTTCCCTCTTTAACCTGGGGCTGCAGGAAGAGGAATGTGTGTTCATCTTACAAGATACTTTAAGTGCAGAACAATTACACCTACACCTAGGCATTTCTTCCTTAAGAGCATATCCACATAGAATACAATGTATTTGATATATAAATAGTACCCTGGGCCAAGAATGATGCTTGAAGTGTGAATCATCACACTAAGAACTGGCGTGAAACATTTAAATCCCCTTAAAAAGTGTTAGGATAGTTGAATTCTATAGAAAAGAGCCCAAGAACCAACTCAAGATGAGAGAGAGGAAACAAAATAGAAGTCAGGCCAGCAGAGAAACTGACACAGTGGCCTACCATCTACAAAGTTAACCTACCAGCAGATTTCTTCAGAAGCGCTTTCTTTTTTAATTGGCATTAGTTTAAAAGAATAATTTCACTTTGCAAGGACATTCTAAAGATCTGAGATGCAACCACATTCTGAAGCTTTACACACGCATGACAGGCAGCAGCATCCCAACAAGCTCATTCCCAAACTGACTACAGTTTAGCTCCAAATCACAATTAACATAACTGAAAGGGGTCATATCCTTAAACTGATTATTATCACTGTAGGAAGGTCCCCAAAGTATGGCCAGCACTAAAGCACATAATAGCAAACTGGGTCATGGTTAATATAAAACTCTGAACTCTTAATTGGACCTATACTCTTGACACCAGTCAATAGAAGCTGGGTGTAAAAATGTCAGATTTGACAATTGAAACTGGCAAAGTGTATCCAAAGCACCAGAGCTCTTCTCACTGGCTGTGGTCCTGAGATGACAGATACAAAAACTGGATGAAAAGCAGCAAGTTAACTGGAAGACACAATGCTATTTGTCTTTGTGGCAGCAACATCCACAGGCTCTGCTTTTATCCACTTTTCATCCAGGGATGTAGGTTTGACCTGTCAACACTTCAGAAGGTCATAAATCAGCTAGAGAGACCACAACATCACGAACTTGTACAGATTTTCATTAGATTCTTTTCACATCTCCACTGCCTTATGCTCAAGCAAGCTTTCTGCTAAGAGCCATGCAGCAAAAGATGAAGAATGACTGTTAAGAGCTACCTCCACCCCCACACCTCCCTTCCCCCCCCCAAACCCAAATGTCAGAGTTCATACTAGGAACAAACTCAATTTACTTGCTCTCCTCTCTGACAGCAGAAAGACAGGGAAAAAAGTATACTGAGGAACTTTTATCACTTGTTACAAATTAAAGAAATTCTCTACTTCAGCAAAAAAACACATATTACAATTTACTACTATTTAGGGGCCTCCCCAGGCATATCTAAGTATCCAGCTACATCCCAAACAAATTGGTTGGATTTAGCATGCACTTTGTTGAGGTACTTTTTGTAATCAGTACTAAAATATCACCCACTTTTGCAAGCAACTACCAAATAACACTGGCTTTATGTCAGGCAGGAAGTGTTACGGTTTGCTTTCTTATGATTCAATTGTAACACCGACAGCACTGGAGAGACCCATTGAACCATCAGGTATAATCAAGCAGGGAAACAATGCGCAAGCAGCCCTCTATCCCAGGCCTAGTACACCAACTAGTTTAAAATGCATTCAAACCCCTGCCACGACTACTTCCCCACCTGTTATTAACCTTATTAATCTGACGCATATTAATTTTAGAGCGGCATTTTACACGTCACTGGTTAACATTTGCAAACATCTAGGCTAAACAGGCTGAAGTCAGCGCTGCAGAGCTTAACCACAACATAAGAAGATCTCACTCTTTAAAAGAAAAAAAAAAAAAGATTTTGAAGAGAGAATTGGTATTATCAAAGCTATTTACAGTCTTCTGCTTACACGCAGGACTGGCACTCACAAATTAGGCATTGTACAAAGTGTCCACCGCCCCCTATGACAGCGAAGAAAAAAGAAAGATGCATGAAGCGAGAGAGATGACAAGTCTGAGGCAGGACCGGGCGGGCTCCCAGCCCAGAGACATTCAAGCACCCTCAGCTCAACGCTGAGTAAACACAACACCAATGCGGAGTTAAGCAGGGTGGTGACTCAGCCAGGAGTGCGAGATTCGGTCCCACAGGGTAAGAAATTCGGGGACACGGGACCGGGGGCTCATCGGCGCTCCCTACTCACCAGCAAACAGTCCACGTTCACTTCGGATTTGGGGTCCTTTAAAGTCACGTCGATTTTTTCAAACCGAGACTCAAAACTTTCTCCCGTCGACATGTTTCCGGAGATAAAAAGTTTCCCTTATCCCAGAGCAAAGTAAGGTTAAAAATAATGAAGGAAAAAAAAAAGTAAAAAAACAGGAACAAGCGAGCACAAAAGAGAAACCACACAGCCTGTACCAGGCAGAGGAGCGCTTCCTGCAAAATCCCTTCAATCACAGAAGTCTCT
>NW_009921630.1:1659-1862 GCF_000696875.1 Nestor notabilis | reverse complement strand
ACACCTGCTCCAGGCAGGTCGTGCCCGTGGGGCAGGAGGGGAGTCGGGCCCCACCTGCGGTGCTGCGTTCATCTCTGGGGCCCCCAACGCAAGGAGGCCACAAAGATGCTCCAGGGGCTGGAGCACCTCTCCTGTGAAGGGAGGTTGAAAGAGGTGGGCTTGTTGACCCTGGAGAAGAGAGAGACATTTTACAACAGCGGGTA
>NW_009921630.1:434-1469 GCF_000696875.1 Nestor notabilis | reverse complement strand
CCCTGCCGGTGGCAGGAGGGTTGGAACCGGATGAGCTTTAAGGTCCCTTCCAACCCAAACCAGTCTCTGATTCTATGAAAGGAGACACAGATTTGTCCCTGCACCCAGCCCAGAGATGCTTTCTTTTTTCAACTGAAGAACGGGAACCATACTGTTTGGAGATTAAATTAATCTGGAGCTTGACCAAAGAAGCAGAGTTCACCTTCAAAGTAGGTTAAACCCACAGCTCTGGGAGGTAGTGATGGCTCAGCCACCGTGTTATGTTGACAAGCGGCATCAGGGCAGGGATGAGTGATGCTGGGACAGCCCCAGATGCAGGCATCATCCCAGGGAAAGCCAAGTGAAACAGGAGCAGGAGGACATACTTGGCAGCTTTCCCTGCCTAATATGAGAGGGGAAAAGAGATGTTTGACAAATTCTGCCAATTTTTGTCCATTTGAGGGTGACTGGGATGATAATCTCATATGTAAACTACCATGAACCTAAGAGGAATAAAATGCATAAAGGAAGCTGTGAACGTGATTATTTTTTTCTTTTTTTTTTTTTTTGACAGGGGACGCAGGGAAGGAATGTGTGCTGCCCTCCAAGTGTCCATTTCCTTCACAGGCTCACCCATCATGAGTGGTTTGCAGTTGGAAGCTCCCCTGCTTGAGGAAAACACACACTGGAGTGGGGATGGTAATCAGCTTTTGCTCCATCCAGAAGAAGGGGAGGTCCTGACATCCAGACTGGAAGGATTCCCCATGCACTAACAAAGCTCGCTTCTGCTCTGGGTAATCCACGGATTTGCTTTGAGGGCACACTGAGGAATTTGTCTCTAATGTGTACAAACAAGCACCTCTGGAGCAAGTCCAGAGGAGGTCCATGAAGATGATCAGGGCGCCGGAGCACCTCTCCTATGGAGACAGGCTGAGAGTTCGTGGTGTTCAGCCTGGAGAAGAGAAGGCTCTAGCAAGACCTTACAGCAGCATTCCAGTACCAAAAGGAGTCCTACAAGAAATCTGGAGAGGGACATTTTATAAGGGCGTGGTGGGG
>NW_009921630.1:0-420 GCF_000696875.1 Nestor notabilis | reverse complement strand
AACTGAAAGAGGATAGATTTAGATTAGATACAGGGAAGAAGTTCTTTGCTATGAGGGTGGTGAGGCACTGGAACAGGTTGCACAAAGAAGCTGTAGCTGCCCCATCCCATTCAAGGCCAGGTTGGATGGGGCTTGGAGCAACCTGGTCTAGTGGAAGGTGTCCCTGCCCATGGCAGGGGGTTGGAAAGAGATGATCTTAAGGCTCCTTTCAACCCAAACCATTCTATGTGTCTGTGATTCCAGGTACTCAGAGGCATTCAGGATGCTTAATTGTTCCAGCATCTCCTATTTAGGTGGGCACAGGAAGGTGTTTGGCACCATACATAGTCCTAGCAATTTCCACCTCCCTGTCACCTCCCTTCTCCTGCTCCTCCTCCTTCGTGCCCTCCACGTCTGTCGCCGCCGGGGAGCCCATGCGGG
>NW_009921629.1:1359-1561 GCF_000696875.1 Nestor notabilis | reverse complement strand
CTGGGTACTGCTCGAAGCGCTTGTTGGCCTCCTCGCTGAGTGCATCTCCTGCAGCAGAGGGCAGGAGCTGTCAGCTCCCACTGCAGCCACACCAGGACCATAGCCTGCCCCCAACCCCACAGACCCACAGCCTCCCCACCGCCTTGGGGCCCCCCTGCCCAGTCCCCCCTGCCCTGGTGTGCCCTTGCCCCCCATGCCACGT
>NW_009921629.1:924-1317 GCF_000696875.1 Nestor notabilis | reverse complement strand
GGTGCCCGTCGTACTTGCAGTTGCACTTCATGGCGTTGTTCGTGAAGTCGCTCTCTGCCACTTCGAAGTTGGGGTTGATCACAACCTGTGGGGCACCAACAGTGAGGGCTGCAGTGGGCAGCGCTGTAGCCCCACACCTCGTCAGCAGAGCTGCTCCCTGTGGCACGGGTGCCCGTCGTACTTGCAGTTGCACTTCATGGCGTTGTTCGTGAAGTCGCTCTCTGCCACTTCGAAGTTGGGGTTGATCACAACCTGTGGGGCACCAACAGTGAGGGCTGCAGTGGGCAGCGCTGTAGCCCCACACCTCGTCAGCAGAGCTGCTCCCTGTGGCACGGCCCCAGCACCCCAATTCCGGCAGGTATGCGTCCTGCTGCAGTGGGATGTGCTGTGGTG
>NW_009921629.1:566-769 GCF_000696875.1 Nestor notabilis | reverse complement strand
GACCCTGTCACTGAGCATCGTGTGCCCATGAGCGTTGCTCAGAGCAGGAGCACACAGGCTGAAGCGTGCCCAAGCAGCTTCCACACATCCTGTGTGTCTCCATGCACAAGCACAGGCAGTGCCCACCTCAGTGCACACCCACCAGCCCCAGCGTGCTCCAGCCACTCCAGGAGTGGGGTGGCCAGACACGGCAAACGCCGGGG
>NW_009921629.1:0-436 GCF_000696875.1 Nestor notabilis | reverse complement strand
CCAGGCAGTGCAGAGCCGGGGCTCAGCACCTGCAGGATGTAGTTGCCTGGCTTGACATCAGTGATGTCAATCCACTGGCAGTCGATGTCGTGCCGGTACAGGTCCCAGCAGCCCACAGTGATTCCCTGCTCCCCAAAGTTGGCACACTCGTACCGCTTGGCCACGTCTGCAGGGGGAAGAGAACACTGCTTTTCCTCCTGCACGGCCCACCCAGCTCTGGCGTGCACGATGGCTGGGGACAGCGGACACGGGCAGGGACGGTGCCACAAGGCCCCACCCATGGCACCCACCTTCCTCGCACTCGGTGTCCTCGAGGCAGAAGCTGGCCTTGTGCCCCTCCGCCACCTTGGTGCCGTTGGGGGTCAGGATGTCGTAGTGGGTGAAGATATCCATGCTGTGGTAGTGCCTGCAAGAGGGAACCCGCAGCGCTGTGGCT
>NW_009921628.1:20632-32642 GCF_000696875.1 Nestor notabilis | reverse complement strand
CAGCAGCAGCATTGGAAGCACATCGGAAGGGGCAAGGGTGGCTTTAGGGGTGCTGGGGGTGACTGTGGGTGGTTATATTAAGGTAACGAAGGGCGCTTGGAACTCATGGGGTGCCCTGTGTGTACCCCAAGACACATGCGGAGGGGTGGGTGGGAGCACTGGTGCATGGGAGGCTGGAGACACCCAGAAAGTCACTGCAGAAATAGCACCGAAGGGAAGAAACTTGTAATTTTTTCCCAAATAGGTGTTTGTCACAGTTTGTGTGAACATGGGAAATACCTGGGGTGCTTTATAGACGTCTGCCCCGGAGTGTTCCTCACAGCTGAGCTGCCGGGGAGACACCAAGTGATCTCAACGGTTTTTTTTGTTGGAAATGCACCTTTGAGGTACTGCCCAAGGTGCAGCTGGAAAAACCCCTTCCTGCGCCCATGACAGCGCCCGTGACAGCCTGGCAGCGGGCAAATAACCCCTGGAGCATTTCCAGAGGGGTGGCTGTGAGCCACAGCACCGCAGTGACAGCGGGTGACGAGGGTGGCTGCCAGGCCCTGAGCTTGGTCGTACTGTTTGGGGGCAGAGGAACAGTGGGTCCTCAAAACCTCAGTTACAAATGTCAAACCAGCCACCCTGGTCCTGGTGGGGAGACACGAGCCTCCTGCCTCGTGAATTGCTTATTACATGGGGCTGAAGCAGTAAGAAATGTGGGCAATGGAGTGAAATTGCTTCTTCCTGAGGTATTGCAGAGAGATAAGGGGAGAGCAGGCGGGAGCCCTGCTCACTGGAGCAGCACAAGCCTTGTGTAGCTGTGGCTCAACCAGACCTGGCCTGGCTGGAACCAGCCAAGGGGAGTCTGCAGGAGCTTTGTGTGCACCCTCCGCTCTGCCCTGTGCACAAATGGCAAACCCAAGGGCTTAAAAAAAAAGCCCCAGAAGGCAAATAAAAGCTTTGTGGGATACAGGCTGTTCAAACAGTCCAGGCTTCTGTATGCTGGTTGAAAGGCCAGCTAAAAACTCATGCAGGCTCAGGAGTATGAGTGTTTGGCCAGGGAAAGGGATTGTTTGTTGCTTGTGAAACCTTGGGGTTTTGTTACTCTCAAGGCAGGGCAGCCTGATTTGCTGGCACCTTTCTGCATTTGGATGTTTCTTTCAGAGAGAATTTTCCTTCTGTTTTCAATTTGGAATTTTCCTCTTCTTTCCCTGTTTCTGCCTCTCTGTTGGTTTTTCTCCCCCTCTTCCTTCTTCCTCCATGAATGCTCTCTTTGACGGGAGGAATCCAGCGGGCAGGTATGTGTCCAGCCCTGCCGCAGCGGAGCGGCTCGGCCTGTGCTCGTAAAACTTGTAAAGCAGCTTTTATCCACTGGACTGGAGCAGCGGGTGGCACGTGTGCCCCTCTGGGGCGCATGGGGGACAAAGGGGACCTGCACCCATGAGTGCCGCACTCCTTGTGCCATTCCAGGCCTGCTGTGAGCATCCATCCTGCGTGTCAAGGGGTGGCTGCGTGTCCCCCACTGGGATTTTGTTTAGGTTTTTTTAACTGAAGTCTTTGCTGGGATGCTGCTGTGGGGAATGGGGAAGTGGATGACGCTGGCTGCGGATGTGCAGGACGGCTGCTCCCGTGACACGGGTGGGTGCTGATGCTGCAGTGCTCATCATCTGTGTTCGGGGCAGAGCGTTGTCACTGCGCACCATCCCCTTGTGCAGAGCCTGCGTGTGCCGCTCAGAGCCCCGCACAGGGAGCCAGCACCCTGCAGCCAGGGCAGGGAGGTGACTGTGTCCCCCCCATACTGCTGTCACCCCTCAGGAGGGGCCTGGCTGGCAGGGCCTTGCCTGCATCCAGCGTGGCTCTACTGGCCGGCTGACGGCGAGGGCATTGGGTTCCTGCAGTTCGGTGTCTGCTTGACACCAGCAGCATTGTAAGGCATCAACAATGGTATCAACAACAACCCTGCAAAAGGCCATTTCATTCTGAGAGTGTTTGGGCTGGATTCACTCCCGGAGCCGTTCGCTGCTCATGGTGGTGACCATTTCTCCTGCAGGGATCAGACGAGCATTTGTTCTGTGGTTGCAGGAGCTGTCGGTTCTGCCTGGCAGGTACGTGATGGGGACTGACCAAGTTCCAGCCAGTTGCTGCTGTGAACTGTAGCTCTTCTCAAGAATCTCTGTTTTTCAGATGATGTACCCTGAAAATGACTTTGTCTCTTTGTTTTAGGAACAATGTCAGACGGTTTCTCTGTAAGTATGGAACTCTAAAGCGATGTGGGGACTCTGAGCGTTGCCTCGCCTTGCAGCAGGGACCTTTGGCCGGGGTGGGGACATGTCTTTGCTAACCTGCCTAACCCCCACATCTGCCTCAGTTACATTGGTGCTTACTGGCTTCTGGAAACCTGTGCCCAGGCACTCACCCCACCCGGCTGCTGGGCAGTGGCTGAGCTCTCTCTCTGGTGTATGCTGTGGGCTGTAAGAGATGGATGCTGCAGGACTCAACCTGACCCAGGACTCACGTCACCCACCTAACGCTCCTCCTCTCCCCTCTCTCCCCAGTTAGCTGATGCCTTGTCTGCTGGCAACAACCCAAACCCCTCTGCCCCCCAACCCCAAGGCTGGCCCTCCTGGGGAAATCAGCCACCGCCTCCTGGGGGGTTCCCAGCCTACCCCCCCCCTCCAGGGGCTTATCCGGGAGCACCAGGGCCATATCCCGGACCACATCCTGGACCACCAGGGCCATATCCCGGAGGACCACCAGGACACGGACCATATCCTGGAGCACCAACAGGACCAGGGCCATACACTGCCCCAGGACAACCACCCAGTGGCCCTGGATTTGGACCCCCTCATCCACAGGGGGGACCAGCTCCTCCAATGGTAACAGCTCCATTGTTTTATAAGGGTTCTGCATCTTTACTGCAGAGTGTAGTTTGGCCACGGGAGGGACATGGGGCCGGCTGTCCCAAGGAGGTTGTATGGGTGGTCACTGTCTCATGGGGTTGTCACACCATGAGCCAACCTGTGCCAGAGCGTTCAGCTTGTAACACGTGTTTTCTGTTAACACCCCACTTCTCTTGTCTCACAGAAAGTCCCCTTTGAGCTGCACCTGCAGGCAGGACTTGCCCCTCGGATGCTCATAACCATCACAGGGTCCATCAACCCCAATCCAACCAGGTATCAAGGGGTGTCAAGCACCAAGGGAGGGTTCTGTGGGGCACTGCCAGATGGAACATAGCAGCTGGAGTTTTCTTTCCATTCCCAAATAACACCCACATGGTGTAAGATCAAGTATTACACACAATAAATACGTAAATGTCCTGCCATTGCCCGGAAGGGTCTGTGGGTTATTTTTCTTGCCTGCTTGCAGCTACTTTTAGCAATCCCAGGGCTTTTGTAGAAAAAAAACAGCAAATCTGTTACTGTCTTTGCAGGTTTTCACTGGATTTCAAGAAAGGGAATGACATTGCCTTCCACTTCAATCCCCGCTTCAGTGAAAACAACAGGAAAGTCATCGTCTGCAATTCAATGTTCCACAATAACTGGGGAAAGGAGGAGAGGACAGCTCCAAGGTTTCCATTTGAAGCTGGAAAACCCTTCAAGGTAACACAAACATCTCCAACTGGGTCTCTGTGTCTCAACAGCACCCGTGTCAGGCACTGGGGATTTTGGTCAGGGCTGTGTGATAAGACTTGCGGTAAGGACCTTGATGCTTTTGCACAGGCATCAGCTCCTAGAGGTCCTTTTGGGGCGGTCGCCCGGTGTCCTTCACTGGCTGTCCAGCACAGCAGGTTCCATGGCACTGCCACTTCCGACCCCTCCTGCAGGTCCAGGTGCCCAGGGTATAACATCTCCTCACTGCTGTTATTCCTGTTTATTATCAGATCCTCATTACTTGTATACTGCTGTTCAGCAGCCGTTGTTGGACAGGTTTCTATAAGGCATTTTCCCTGATGGCACCCAAGCTGTCTTCGTGAGCTTTTTCCTCCTGCAAAATAGGTTCAAATTTGGTGTGAATGTATCTCTCACTGTGTGGAGAACCACTTCTGGAAAACAGATGTAGTCACAAGGAGACAAACTCTGGGCTGAAACATGGAGGAGGAAGAGTACAGCAGGGCTTTGGGGAAGGCAAAGGTCACCAGTGGCTAGCAGCAGCAGCCATTAGGCAGTGCCAGCCTGCTCAAGCCTGTGGCTTAAAACAAATCCAGTGGCTATCTTTTGACTGATTTGTGGGGTTTATTTCAGCTCCAGATCCTTTGCGAGGCAGATCACTTCAAGGTAGCAGTCAATGATGCTCACTTGCTGCAGTACAGCTTCCGTGAGAAGAGGCTGAACGAGATCACCAAACTCTGCATTGCTGGAGACATCACTCTCACCAGCGTCATGCCGACCATGATATAACTACAGCGGTGCAATTTTAATGCTAACTTCATGCTTTTAATATGGCTGTAACCAAAGTGCCTTCTTACATGAATACTTTGAGGTAATAAAACATACTTCCACAAGTAAAGTTTGTTTTCGGTAAGATGTCAAAAGCAAAACATCTTTCGGCAAGCTGGGGTCAAAGGTAGAAGTATCTGACTTCTTGCCGTAGAGACAGCGTGTCACTTTGACAGAGGATCACAACTCAGAGCCAGTTGATTTGTATGGCGAGTAGTCTGGGAAGCAGCCTGGGGCATGCTGGTGCTGAACCTGTGAGCTCAGGCAGCAATCTTCAACTCCATCTTCTGCGAGCACCATGTAGGAGATGGTCACTTGGTATTTTCAGCCTCAGTGGCTCTGCGAGGTAGAGCTGTTACTCCTTTCTCACTAAAGGAATCAAAATACTGTAGAGCAAAGGACTGAAGCTCCCCCCTGGGGAGGAGGAGGTGCACAATCAGGCTGTGAATGGCTGCTGAATAACTCATGGAAGTGCCACCTCACTGGAGTTGTCCTCTAAGAAACACTGGAAAACAGGGAAAGCTTGAGAGCCTCTGACCAGAGTGAGGTACTTCAGGATGGAGTTCAAAGCTGGAGGAAGCAAAAATCTCTCTCCTAGAGCATGGTTAGAAAAGTTACACCATTCCTCCATTTAAAAGGCACATTCTGCTTATTTGGTGTCCCAAATCCATGTGTCACTCTTCCCTCTCAAGGGAGATCTAAGTTGTACAAGTGTTACATACTCCATGGAACAGGTCACGAGCCTTGGGCTTCTCTCCCCTCATCACTTCCGTGTGAGTCAACGCCAGTTTCAAGGGTGGGGAGGTTTATTGGCAAGTTCACCTCATGAGTCAAGCCAGTAAAAAATAAAGTATGTTCCCTTTGCTGTGAGTCATTCTGCTGGTCTTGTCTGCAAAACAAGAACAGGAATAGCCACCACTAACGTTTTCAAGGATCTCTTTGACATGGCTCATACTCTTTTATAACAGTTGCTTCATTTAGCAATGCCACGTTAACAACAAGCACAGTGTTGAAATTTCCAGCAGATGCAGTAGCCTAGACAAGCACATTGCTAACATCAACCTAAGTGTATACCTCAGATGTCCAAAATCCCTTGTCTCCACTATTCAGTGCAGTGTTGATGGCTCAACAGAGGAGGTAAGTCATTAAGAGCTATGTGTTTGATGTATCTATTCCATGTTAACAGGAATTTAGTAACAAAGGAAGTCAATTCCAGCACAGTAACACCAAGTCACATTAGCTTCCTCTATTTATTTCAGTGTAATCAGTACACAGCTTCTAGGTTAAAAATTGTCAGACAAGCTCCCCAAGCTGTAGTCGCAATGCTTTCTGAGGGGGGATTTGAATTACCTTTGCTTGGTTAAAATAAAGGCTAGAGGAAGAATGTGTGCATTACACTCAGGTCACCATTACAAGGAGCCGAGTCAGGTATTGGTTAAAAATACAGCACCCAATTGCACTCCTAGTACTACTACTCAAACAAAGTATATATAACTGGCATACTCCTTATGCATAAATATATTACAGTCCAGAGAAGAGAACACATAGGAAAAAGATGCAAGGAGAAGCTGAGGTTTGCATGTCAAGTGTTCAGAGAAAGAGGTTAAGAGATTTTCACATGAAAAAAGCAAAGAGAGAATAGGACTTAGCTTGAAGGTACTTAAGATATGTAATAGATAACTGTGTCCTTAAAGAAAATAACCAATGCTTATTTTAATACATTGCCAGGAAAAGATACTGTCTGACTCAGAAACCCTTGTTCTGAGTTTCTACTATTACAAAGCAAGTAGTTGTTAAACACAAGGAAAGACTCCCACAGGAAAAAAAAAAAGACAAGCAGCAACCCCTGGCACAGCTGCTGCTCAGGCAGTTGTTAATGCACAGAATACCAGAGCCTAAGGGTGCAACAGCAGCCTCAGAGCAGTGACCGAGTATGAAACAGTGCTTGGGGGGGTAACATGTTGAGTGTTACCCCCAGAAGGTGCCCTCGCATCAGAAACAGGGCACTAGTACAGCTAGTCTGGTAGGCATCTCATAATAATTCATGAGGTAAATAAGTTCAGGGTAGAAAAGCTTAAAAATGAATAGTTTTACAGCTTGAAGTAGACAGGAAATACATGAAATTATACAAAACTAAAAATACTTCAGGTTGTAGGCAAAATATGCAGTCATTGGATACAGCAGGTATAAACCCAGTGAACACCATTGCTAATATACAGCAGTACTTGCAGTCCAGAATGACTGCACTGTAAAACATTATGAAATATTTGAATAAGTTCCACTACAAAGTGCTAAGTCATTCACTCACTCTGAATAGAGTTCAAGAGTAGCAGACTATTCCAGATACCTGGGATTTTTTTGCTAGTATAATTTATATGTTTTGAATTTCAAGTTACTTTTCATTTTTCCCCTGAGGAAGAAAAGGGAGAAAATACAATAAGGTCATTGAATGCTTCAGCTGCTGCAAACTTCTGGGCTTTGGTCTTGACTGGAGTGATGGGAAGCTCAGCATCCAGCATTGGCTGTGGGAGAATGATCAGAGTGTGAATTAAGTATTGGAGGAACAGTTATCCACTCTACAAAACAGCACTGCAATGGCACATCAAACAAGGTAATAGCAAATTCCTCTAACATCATCTGTATAAGCACCAGATCAACAGCAATTACTGCCAGGCAACCACTTACATATGCCAGGTGCCTGCCTACTTAAGAGGCCACTCAAACATCATGGGGCAAAAACTAGCAGAAAATACTTGACATGGAATGGGAGCATGCAGCTCTCCTGCCTCTCACTCAGCACTGTGGACACACTGCAGCTTCAGAACATGCCACACATGGATCTGTCAGAGCTGAAACCTGCAGCGATTTAGTAGATGTAAGCATATTAAAATGTGCTTGCTTCTATATGATACTGTTACAAAGCAACAGTCACAGGTCAAAACCATGTGCCACTAAGTACCATGGCCTTCCTAACAGAAATTTTGCAAGCTTATTTCCAGACATAAAATAAGAAGTGAATGTGTGATTTGTTTTGAAGAAACTCATTGCTATAATGAGTAATCCATATATTTTAAAGAGGATTTTTTACAAGACCCAAGTAACTCTACACCCAAATTCTTTTAGCAATTTGAAAGGTTTTACACACGTTTTTCCTTCTTGAATCTTACTACCAGCTCTAAAATGTAAAGCTATATAAAAGAAGAAGAGGGATGGGACAGACCTGAAAAATTCCAAGAAGGAAGTGGAGGGAAAAGGCCAGGCCATCCATTACATAAGTAAATACTTACAAGGAAATGCACAAGAAATAAAGGATCAAACTGATAAGAATCAGACACTTTTCTGTTACAATTGTCTTGATTCATCCTACACTCACGTGCAGTAAGGAATAACAGTGTGAGCCCAAACAGGGAGACAGGCTGCACTGTGGATTGTATTTCGAGTAAGTTAAATGAGTTGGTTTAATAACATCTTAAAGAGTTTGATTGACTTTGTGCAGCAACTGATTTTGAAGGAAAAGTTAACAGTACTGTAGCATGCAGATTGTCTTAGTGAAATGAATCTGAAGGTCAACTTACTATATCAAAAGGATTTCTCCCAGTGGATGTCAAATCATTGCATGAAACATCTGAAAATTAGAATATTATTTTAGGTTAGTCTAATGCTGCCAAAGCTGAAAAAAGGTACAATTTTCTGCATTTACCAAACAAAAAAACCAACAAAACAAGCCCCACTCCCCCCCAAAACCCCAACCAACCCCTAAACTCTGTATTTACTTCCACTTCAAGCCTTTTATATTAGTTTTTTCCTTTACATATCACACGGAAACTACAACAACAAACTGAGGGGCACTTTTTGCTCATGTGTAATGCCTGTGTAAGTCGTACTAGCTAAAGGAGGTTTTGCTAACAGCATACATAGATTAACCAAGCTACAATTACAGCGATTTCAAAGAGTAATATTTAGACTATCGTAAAACTTTAGAATAAACATAAGGCCCCAGCATTACCAAACTACATGAAGCATCTTTAAGATAACCACAGAATCACAGAATGGTTTGGGTTGGAAGGGACCTTAAAGACCATCCAGTTCCAGACCCCCTGCCACAGGCAGGGACACCTTCCACTAGCGCAGGTTGCTCCAAGCCCCATCCAACCCAGCCTTGTTTTGTCTCCCCCTTTCAGTTAATGCACCTGATCGATGTGGTTTTGGTTCTCCAGACTGAACAAAGTTAGCCTCTGTGCCAGTGTCCTTCTCTGGACTGCACATGACAATATCTTCTTGTTCTCCAGCAGATAATGCCATCTCTTCCATGCCATCCATTACTTTTAATTCACTGCTAGAATCCTCCAGCACCTGAAAAACAGGCATTTTCACTGTTCCTAGCCCTCTCAGAGGCTAAGATGTCTGGAGCAGCTGTATTTGCTTCTCAGAGAGCCAAAAGAAAAGCACCAGTGAAACCAGGTGGACACTAAAAAGCTTTCTCATTTTCTTTGTGTGTGCCATTTAAAGAAGTTTGTCAGTTTTGATGCAGAAAGCACAAAGTTTAAACAGTAGCCAGAACATTCAAGGGATGTGAGTTTATAGAAAACAGCATGTCCCTGCTTTGTCAAACCAAGTCCATACATCTAATCTATAGGCTTTATGGACAATTCAGGAGAGACAGGATTTTAACTCTGGGCACTGTACACAGCACAAGCAGGACAAGGCTTACAACTTAAGACTGCAATCCATTTCACATGAATTATTTCCCAAACATCCTGTAAGCTTGATAATCTCTTTGAGAGTATAAAGGAAGTTCTTCACATGAAAGAAGATTTTGAAGTTCAAGTGCCAAAAATATTCTGAGGATGCTCTTCTCAAAAAAAACCCAAACCTATCAGCAATACTGGAAGTTAAAAATCACCACCGTTTTCCTAGAGACATCATCAACATGCAACTTCTTGTATGATAGGGAATAGATGAAGTAAAAGGCATAAAAACAAATTAGTAACCAAGATGATTTTTTTTTTATTATCTATTTTATATATAATAGGGGAGATGTGGGGGGACACATACACAGGATGACAACAACTGTTGTAGTAATGTACTGATTAAATAAAATCAAGATACTCCATTTCCAATGAAAGGTACTAAAGGGTTATTAACTGCAGAACACTGGCTTTCATTGAGTATCACAGCATCATCTAAACCAGGGAAGGCACATTCCCTTTTTTTTTTAAGGCTACTCAAACATAGGCATATCACCAAGTCCTCAGACATTTCAGGGCATAAACACTGACACTTGTATTAGTTGCAGTGTATACTCTTTGAAGAGCATAACAGCCCAACGCTCTGCTATGGGAGCATAAGGACCATGACAGTTAAATACTACTGTTGCCTTTAGCCAGAAAACAGTAGTGGACTTCAAAGAACATTGTTTGCCCAAGTGATGTGTGTCCTCACACAGCAACCTCCAAAAGCTGGCTCCCAAAGAGCTAGACAGGGTCCCCAATCTGCAGCAGTCCCTATCTATATGTCCATACTGAAAAGGAAAAATCACCAGCCTGAGGAATACAGAAAACATCTAAATGTGGATTTAAATCCAAGTGTCTAGGACTAATAAAAAGAACTTTTTCTTTTGCTAATAATAAAATATTTAAAGCACATACACGAACTCTGTATGACTTACCTTAGTTACCTCCTCTCTGCCAGCAACAGAAGAGTGTTCTTCTGCAACTACAGAACTGCTGAAATAGAAACCAAAATGTTATCATTCTTTTCAATCACCTTCAGTCAATCATCTTTTGACTTACCCAACTGATCCTAAGATCTGTTATGCAATTATATTTGCTTTTTTGGCACTGGTCAGCTATATCAGACTTTCCAGGCAAAAAATAAACTTCTACCCCAGCAACAAAATTACATTTGGGCAAAGCTCTTAGTATTTCCTTGAGGGAGGGAACAGTCACAAGGACTTTGCAGCCTTTACCACTGGCAAATTGGAAAGTAATATTTAATGGGCATTAGTATTCATTCTTTCAGTGAAAACTATAGATTTGTTTGTACGAAGCTAAAAGCTGCCTTAACATGCCTACCTTTGTTCAAGAAAACCACCAGGGAGTTTTTCCAGTGGGGGAGTTTTTCCAACAGGAAATAGGTGCATTTTCAAATCTGGTGGTGGGTGGCAGCCTTTGGGCACTGGTGGTGGTTGTTCTGCAGTTGTATTCTCAGGGTTATGAAGAGCAGAAGGAATGCTTGGAAGCAAAGCTCTACTGGATGATCTTGGAGTTGCCAGTTTTTCAGAAGTCCGCTGGGAAGATCTGCAAGGTGTCTTTGAAAGCAAGCCTGAAAAAAGCATTTAATTGTTTGTTACTAGACTTGTTTTCACAAGATGAAAAGAACTGTTTGTTCTCATTCTAACTAGGAACACTTTTTTCCTGCTTGCTGAATTGTCTTACATGTATTATAATGAAATCCTATATGAACTGCAAGAGAAATTGGAAGGAAAAAAAAAAAAAAAAGGTGACAACAGTAGGTAAATACGTTACAAAACTCCGTTAACTCCAGCTGAGCAATTTAGTAATGACTAACCCTTCACAGAAAACCTGAAATAATCAGATTTGCTGGTCCTGTTAAGAAGTCCATCTGGTGACACCTGTCACCAATTTCCATCTTTTACATAAGATAATTTTAATAGAATTAAAAAGGCAGATTCAGAATTGATTTTATAACAGATTGGCCACTAGACCTTGCTTGAACCCAGTGTTGCTCAAAAGCTCAAAGCTTATCAGAAGTTCTCCTCTACTAACAAGAGGCATACAAAAACAATTGCTAGTCTTGGAATGACACAAAAGATCTACACACACACACAAAAAAGGCAAGTTCAAAGTCAACTCTAGTTCAAAAGAACTAGAAATGGGAGAGAAGCAGAATGGCTCCCAATGAGCCAATACTGGCTTCACATAGATTGAAATGAGACAAAATACTGAAAATAAAGTTACATTTTGAGCACCTGCTAAAAAAAAAAAAAACAAACCCCCAAAAAAACCCAACAAAAAAAAAACCACCAAAAAAAACCCCAAAAACCAAAACCAACAAAAACCCCACAACTATTAAACATCTTTTATAGCAGACTGCAGTTATGTTACAATCTTGTTAACCACGAATACAGATCACAGGTACACTTCATTTGCAGCTTTGAAAACAGCAGTGCAAGAGATTTAGTGTGGAAAAAAAACCCCAATCTGGGAACACGCAGATTAAAACTTCATTATTAAACATATGCTGAAAAAACATGCACCGGCCACTTCAACCTCTCTGTCCAAGCTAAGATGTCATTTTGCCATAATCACTCAAATCAGTACATTCACGTAGAACCACTTACTTTGGTTCCCTGATGTAATTAACCACCAGTGGAAATCCTGTGTCCAGCACTGGAGTTGTATCCAGAATAAACAGCACAATTTCTCTCCTCAGCGAGATTGCTTAAACTTTCATCTGCACTTTCATGCCACAGAAATCATGATTTGGCTTCACCCACCTGGAAAGGTTTTCACAGGGCTTTCAATTCTGAAAAAACCTGCTTCAAAAACCACTTTTTCTGCTTCTGGTAG
>NW_009921628.1:5397-20601 GCF_000696875.1 Nestor notabilis | reverse complement strand
ATCAGCAGCTCCATCATGCTTCATTTTATCCCTCATAGCTGCTTTTATTGCAGCAAGCCGGTTCTGGGCAGCAGTTCTTCCACCTGTTCCCAGCTTTGGTTTAGACACTCCATTTGTAATAGTCTTTTTCTGAAATTGTAAGAGAGTCTGGGTCACATCTGGATGCTTCAGATAGAAGCAATTACACATGAACATCTATGCAGCTGCTTGTCACACATAGCGACAGCAACAGGCATGCTGGAAGCAAGGTCTCCCTTCATCTCCAGAATTTCTTGGTCTGTCATTCAGCTATTAAAGTTAGTTTGTGTTGACAATATATTAAGGATTTTTCATATCGAGTCTGCAGTTCGGAAATACTCGTTACAACTTTTTTCTAACACATGCAGTTAGCATTTTTTAAAGCAGTGGGATACAGGGACTCCTAGTGGCAGGGCGGTAAAGTAACCGCAGGACAGACCCCGGTCAGCCTGGGAAGTCTCTCCCGGCATTCAATTTTGCAAAGGAAGTTTTGTGTCTTGTGTCATCTGTAAGGTTCTGACATTTACAGGCAGTTCACACAGACTATATTGCCTCCAGTTTCCAGTGCCTGGAGTTTTTTATCGACCTTCATATCAGTTTTATGATTAAGCAGTCTCAAGGAACTGGACAGAGTTTAGGCTATGTGAATATGACTTGATATTCACTCATTAGAGTAATTTTATATTCAAAACCAAAAAGCAGATAAAATAGCTTACATCAAAGCTTATTTTTCAATAAGCAATAACTTATTTTGAAAAGTGTCAGATCCATTTGTGCTTAGCAAACTAGTAGTTTAATGCTACCTGTGGTGCTGTCTTAATAGGACACCAGTATAATCTAGCACTCATTGCTCAAAACTCACAGTCACTGCCAAATTCCTGTGTCATTTTCAGCTAAGTCAGTGTCAATGCCAGTGGCCCAGATAAGATGTTCTACATCTGAAAGGTAAATTTTACTCTAAAATTAATGATTTGTCTTACTAGCAAAGAGTCCAATGGCTCCCAAAAGATTAATTGCTAATTCTTAGTTCTAATCTTCCCAGCTAAAAGAGGCAATTAGCATTACAAACACCAAGTAATATAAAGTGCACTTGGGATATACAAGGGAGAAAGGTGCATTTTGGCAGGAATTTCACTGAATTCCTAAACACTAACATGTAAAGAAGCCAGATGAGTAAGGCTTTAGAAGGAACTTCCATTTAAGAACAGAATTACTGCAATAGCAGCTTACTAGTTATTTTAGATAACACACTGCTGCATCCTGATGTCTTAGGGGCTATTCATACCTTTACAATTGCTTTGCTTGGGACATCAAGTGGTTGCCACTCATTGTCTTGGAGCTTCTTCAGATTATCAAATTTCCTATTCACATCTCTGATCTAAGGGACAGCACAGAAAAGTCCAGGTTTAATTTTCAAGACTTACCAGATTCATATTAGAACAGCATTTCATAAAATTAGCTAACAAATTTAAGCATACTTATGCATTTAAATATTTTTTTTTTATTAATACAAAAGCAAGTTAAACCAACAGCAGGTAGAGTATCAAGTGTTCTCATACAGTTGACATGAAGGCTGTACTAACATACACAAGCTTCAGATTAAATGATAGGATTGGTCTCATTTCTGTAGTTTAAGGGCCATAGCGAAAGTATAGAATTGTTCAGTAAGATCCAACATCTAAAATTAAGGAGCTGTTTTACAACCTGATCTCCTACTGAACTGAAGTACTTTGACAATTGTCACATTTAAGGAATGCAAAAGAACACATCACATAATAGGCTTTATCCAAACAAGCACAGTCTTCCATTATGTAGTAAACACGCCATGCAAGCTTGTTTGCTTTCTTAAACTGCTGGCCCGAACAGCTTCCTGATGCAATCTGTACTTGTTGGTGACAAGCAAGCTCTACAGCATTACCTCCTCCCCATATGGTGTAACAGCCTGCTCTTAGGCTTTGTGATGGAGACACTTGCCTCATTTGCTAGTGAAGCCATAGAAGGGTTATTTATGTACAGCAGGCCAGTCACTGAGGTGACAAGTCTTTTACATCTTCCCTGAAACTCAGAGGATAAAGAAACTTGAGCTGCTCCCAGATACACAGTAAGCATAGGTAAACCCTGCTTTTCCAAGTGACTTGTTCTAGGAAAGTTCCCCTCAAATATCTCTCAGGAAGGTCAAACCCTCACACTTTCTGGCCTACATATACTATACATCTATACCAGTACAAGATCAGGGTATACCAACTGGCAGTACGCACTATCAGAAAGCGTTTAACAAGTACCTTAATTTTTTTATGTAAAAATCCCCAACAAACCCTCACCCCCAGAATCTGAATATTCAAGAAAACAAAAACAACAAAAAAATTCATTTCCATCCATTGTTTGTGAATAACCCCATCAACTTTCTTCTAGCAGGTTAATATGCAAGTACATACCTGAAAATTAACCATATCCCAAAATCCATCTAAATCTGTACATGTTGTTTCTTTTTCACCACGTTTAAATTCGCAATTATCCACCAGTCCTTCAAACTGTTTAAACCTTTCTGCTATGAGCAGTCTTGTCTGACCAGTTGTGGTACGAATAAGATCTTTAGCTAACAGAAACAAGGAAACAAAAAGAGTGTATCTTAGAACAATCCATCATTGCACACTTGATTTAAAGAAGTATTTGAAGAGTCTGGAGTTTGGTTAGTGTTTGAGCTATGTTCATCTACTGCAGACCTGCAATGTAATTCTAACAGAGCAAACTTACCCTGCTCTAAACTTGCTTCTTTCAAAATGCTTATCTCTAAGACTTTAAGACAAGCATTGGTGAGTCACCTTCATTCTCCCAAACAAGGACACTTAATCTACATTAAAACTTAATCTTATTTAAAAAAATGAACCAGCTTGGTTGAAGATCATACATTTAAAACTGACAACAGAAAACCTATTTTGATAGTGTCAACCACTATCACATCAAGAACTACACATAAGTTTTAATATTGAGAGATAAAGCATGCCTTTTTGTCTTGAGGCAGATACAACTTCATTTAACATAACTTTACCCAGTGCTGTAGATTTAGGTGCTATTTAGGTAATATATTCAGATATTCCCTCTGTCCAGTTACCGTATCACCCCTTCTAGTGCCTATTACAGTCTAGTCTTACCATCCTCTGGAATATCCAGCTCTAATTTTCCATCCCACTGCAGGCACTGAGACATCAGGCTTTCAGTCTCAGACCGAAGAATGTTTCTAAAAATAAAGGGATAGTGAAAAAATAAGGTTTTGGAGAATTTTCTAACTGCTGTCACTACTTGTGACTGTTATGATTACTACCCTTTTGCTTTCAGGGAAGCTATGCTATCTTGGAGCAGAAGCCATTAATTTTTGTTTGCTGAGATGTTTTCTACTGCTTTCAGGCAGTAGTGTTCCTTAGGACAAGGTGTTAGTCTCCAGAATTTTATATTCTTTACTTGCACTAACAATACAAAAGGAAAGATGGGAATGTATGCCTAACTCAGGGCACTGCTGACACCAACCACCAAAAGCTAATCTTTACAGGGTGTCTCATTACTTGTGTTAAGGACCTCCAAATGGACAATGAGGAAGTAAAACAAATGAACACAAACCTGAAATAGGGCACATCGTGCTCTTGCTCTCTTGTATCATCTGACTCAGTTTCAAGCACTGTTGTATCTGGAGAGATGGGAACTGTTGAATTTGATCTCTGAATGGAAGTTTTCTCATCCAATTCATTTGCTGAAAATTATGAAAGGCATTTGTTCAGAATCTGGTGAAAACTAAAATCATTAGAACAATAAAACTGTCAACTTCCTACCTTTTTCTCCTTCCAAACTTGTAGTGCTTTGCTGTTCTTGAATGTCTTTACCAGCAGGTAAAACTGGACTTTCAAAATTATACTCTTGTGCCTTAGTTTCACTGGATTTTTCAATTATAATACTGGAAACAAACAAAAAGTACATTTAGAGGTAAGACACATTGTGAAACTGATATCAAATATGGCCAAATACACAGAAACATGCAATTCAGAAAGCAATCCTACACACAATGCTAGAGAACCGAGGAAATCCTACTCAAATTAATAAATCTGTGCAGAGATATATATGGCACAGTCCCTGATCCATGGAGCTGTTGTACTTCTAAAGCACAGACAGAATTATGGATTGTATCGCTTTCTTTGCTGTTGCATTAAGTCCACATTTAAGCAATGTTAGCAACCATGTTGATCAGGTGCTTCAACATCAAAACAGTTTGCTACACAGGGAATCTATGGAAAGATGATGTTTTGTGTGTCATCGCAGAGGTTCACTTGCATTTTAGGGCATTAGAAGAAAGAATCTTACCCTGGAGATTTTGAAAAATCCCAGAAGGCATTAGGTGTCAAAAATGCATTTGCCCTAGAAGGAGTCATGGGTGTAACTTTGTAGGTCGCTAATCCATTTAATGGCTGGAACACAAAGTTTTGAGGTGCAAAAGAATGTGTTCTGGGTCTCCGCAGAGCAGAATTGCTTTTGTTTTGCACTGAGGTTTGTTCCAGTTGAAGTTCTGTTGGCACTGGATGTTTAGAATCAGCTGCAGAACCTTTCATCACTGGATCCAGTTGAGTGTTTTTATCCACTTCATGTTTAGAAGGAATTACCTATAACAGCAGAAATAGGCAAAGCAAACACTACATTACCAAATCAATTAAGTGTTTGCCATAGGCTTGGGCTGAATTATGACTGTCTGGAAGCCATCAGGAAGGGAACAGTTTCAGGTAAGTCACTTTCTACAACAGTGTATGTGTACAGAAGTAATGATTTACCAATAGGCCCAACTGGATTTGACACCTGCAAATCATTCTAGCAACAGGGGTAGCGCTTCGCTGCAAGGAACACAACAATCCACTGAAGGGGCTAAAGCAGCAGACCACCTCATCTACCAAAACAGTAATTAAAATTAGCAAATGCTTAATCCTGCTGCTAGAAAAAAAAATGCTTTAAGGCGATAAGCTCCTCGAAAGCAGAACAATTGGCTCCAGATCAGACTAGGCCTGTTGAATAATCACAGTTTATACTCATATTCTAATCCAAAAACTGAAGAACAAGCTAAAATAAGATGATAGCTGAGGAATGCAGCCCAAGACAAGTGCAGTTAGGACCACAGAATGTCATTAAAAGAGGAGAAAAAGTTAATCAATAAATTGAATCTACATTCCTATGAGACAAATGACCAGTCATACAGAACACATTTCTGAGATACCTATATTGAGATACTGTAGCTCAAACCAGCCAAAAGAACTTAAGATTGTTTTTCAAGAAAATATGCATCTTCAATCCACTGAAAGACTTGTTCTACTTTAAATACTCCTGCTTGGAATGTAAGCATTGAATTAACTTTTAACCCACTTCTAATGAGATGACTGAGGTTACAGCAAGAGTTTACCAAATGGCAGCGCAAACCAACTCCTGCCTGGGAAGAGGTACTCATCTAAGCAAGGATGTAAGTGCCTCTTGCCTCCTGTCAGTGTTTGTACATGATTGCATCAGTTTCTAGATCATGCTAGAGTGCAGCCACAGTTATGGAAACAAGAGCAGAAGACCAGAGATGGGAGGCAGGAGGGAGACATGAGCTAAGAGGGAACAGTAGAGTGCAAAGAAGGAGAAAACTCCTTGGTAGTTCTTGCACAGGATGGCCAGTGCACGAAAGAATACACAAATTGTTTAGGAACCTGGGTTGGAGAGCTATGACGAATTCAAATACTGCTGTCTCTGTAGAGGAAGAAAAGTTTCATTACAGCAGTGTCACTAAGTACCACAATGACTGCCTTTAATTATGATAAATTATGTCATAAATAATGTCTACCTTGCAGTGGAGAACATTTCCAGCTTTATTTTTTAGTGTTTCAAAACCTAAACATGTATTTATTTCTTAGCTTTGAGAGTATTGTATCATTACCTGAGCAGGTAAAGGATACATTCACAGTTATGTTTCAAAAAGGAATGAACTGCACGAAAATTACAAATGCTAGATAAAACCAGAGGGTTTTGTGGGTTTGTGTGTTTATTTTTTTTTTAACTAGCTAAAACATCAGACATGAGAGACATCATGTAAGAATTTATCTAATTCAAATCATTGTCCAGATCTTGATTTGTAATCAAGTCACACATAAGCACTACAGTTGATTTTAATTTTAAAAATATGCCATTATAAAAGACATACATCCTCCCAAAAACCTAGCTTCTCGGTGAACTTATTACTTCTATGTTTGAACACAGCTATGTTTGAGATACAATTACATTGTTATTACTCTTAAGTCAGTTTTGCTGCTTTTCCATTTCAAATATTAAATGACCTACCTCTGTGATGCTAGGTTTGACTGCTTTCTTCTGTGTTCCTGCATTTCCTGTCTTTTTCTGTGACAGGTGACCTAGAATGAGAGAAACTCTCAAAGGTCAAAAAGGCATCTGATTAAGATCATCTTTCTCTTTCAAGATTGCCATAAAAGTCCAGTGGCTAAAGACAGGGAGAGACTGCTTTGTTCCTTGAGTGGGAGGTTGCTAGAGGGCAGACACCTAACTGCAAAAGTTCATTCAAAAGAAAACCTAGCCTAGGATTTAATAACCTATGTATCACCTAGAAAGGAAAACAGATGCATTAGGTCATTAGTCTTTAGATGTTTTCATACACAAAAAATAAAAGTCACCTTATTTCCTTAAATGCTGAAGGGATAGCATCAAGCCACATTGAGTTCAGATTTTTAATTTCTATATGACATAGGATCTGTTGATGAGTCAAAACCGATATTACAAAAGCTGTGCTTTTAGCCTAGGGGTTAACTTCTGTCACGTGTATAACAAGGGACACCACAAAACATTTTAGATATACTGAGAGCCAGAATACATACTAAAAATTTATCCTTCAGTAGCCATCATGTTCCCCTATTTTAGTAAATAGGCAAACATGGATGAAGAGATATTCCTGACCTGAAGAACACAGGCTCTCATCTCTTCCAGAGGTGTCTGTTCCTGATCACAGGCTTAGTAATCCTATGGCCTTAAACAGCGATACACCAAACTGGCAAATCTTCACCAGTTCTTATTTTGTTCTTTCAGGTTGCAATTACCATATGGATACTGATGCTCTACACTGACAGATTTTGTGGGAAGCTGTCCAATGTTGGTTTCGACATCTTGATTTAAATATTGCAGTAAGGCTCCAAATGAGAGTCTAAGTGATACAGTACTTAGTCCTTTTCTCACATGACGATTTGGCATAATTTACATACAATTTATTCAAAGGAGATAGTTACGCAGAACATAGTGTGCTAAGACAGTTCAGACCAAGCTGGTATTTATCTCTACAGCACAGAGTGAGATATGAGCAAGATCCTAAAGACAAAGCTCTCAGTATATAATTGACAATGAGCCTAACAGCAGCATATAAACATACACATTGTTTCCACTGCTCACTTATCCAGTACTAGATGGTATCTCTTTACAGCACACTATTCCAAATGCTTACATATCAGGCTTGAGCTACATAAGCAGGACTACATTCACTACCTCACTTACCAGTAGGAGCCTCGGTGGCTGTTTTTTTCTGCATCTGCCTAGCTGCAGAGGCAGCGGCTCTGGTGATTCTTACATTTGAGGCTGTCTGGACTGCAGTCTGCAACACTAGGAAAAATTAATTCCAGAGATGTCAAGCTTAATAAGGAGCTGAACTCAAGCACTATAACTGAAAGTTTATATTTTGTAGAAATCAGGTAAGTGCAGTAGCAATTATCAGTTGCACTAGTTTGCCAGAATCAACAGAGTTGAGTTGGGGTGGATTTTTGTCAGTTCAGTGCAATCAGTGCTAAACATGGACAGCACAGCTTAGTCTTCACATTGAGGCAATGCTCTGAAGGTCCTTGATTGAAGGTGTTTTTGTTGTACAGTAGTACCTCCAGGACCATCAAGGTACCAGTGTGCTAGATGCATGTACAAAGCTTCAGGAACCCTTCTCAAAGTTCCCTTCAATCAGAATCAGTATCAACTCCACTTTAGAGATGAAGCTTTCTAGAGTAATAACTTGCCACGGTTATTTGCACAAATGGAAGTTTAAGCAAACCATCTGTGTAACACAGTGATGCTCTGGTCATTACATGAAAGTATTCTAAGGTCTGAATTTAATGTAACCTAAAACAAAGTATTCTTAAGACAAAATATTTCAGGGGCAATTTATAAAATATGACAAGTTCATGCACTGTATTACCCATATTAAAAATTTCCATCTTTGTATTTTAGTACTGGTTTAATATCCTTAAAAAATGATAGCATCCTCCTGCACAGAAAAATTTAACAGGAGCTCTTTATTTCATACCCTCTTGTTCTACATCTGACTGAAATCTAGTAAGCCCCACTCGGTCACTGTTAATGCTATTCATGTTTTCAGTGTTAAGCTGCAACTCTGTGGAAGCTAGAATGACAAGTTGGGGGAAAAATTAGCAGATATACAACTATAACATTTGATTTATCCAGACATTTACTTCTCTAACATTTTTATACTAGTGTTTAAATACATACGATGCCTATTCTTGATTCAGCACAAAAGGAATAATCAAGTCTAGTGGATGAAAATTATTCTGATGTTAATGTTTCAATTGTTATATCAAACACTGATAATAGATCTTTTCAGTATTCACTGAAGGCATTACTGAAATTTACTTAAATAAAGGTCTGCTGCTTGCTGATTTAATTAAATTAGTGATGCATAAGTAATTTCACTCTGAATTACTGAGTATCTTGCATTAACATCAATATTCCATGACTTTGCCTGATCTACTTAAGGCATGGACATCACTGTGTTAATCAGGAAGAACTTCTAATCAAAAGTATTCTACTCCCTAACCAAAAGTGCTCTACAACCCTGGCATGGGTTGGTTTTTTGTTGTTGTTTTCTTAAGAAATATACGTAATTGTCATATAGAAAGTGACACATATAGAAGGGGCTCTTGTAAAATAGAAAAATGCAGGATTGTAATTTATTGAAGACAATCACATATTCATCCAGTTGCATCAGTGTGCATCAGAGGTTTGGGCTGCTGTCTCCAACATCCTATGCTCATGTGCTTTACCATTAGGCTATCCTTTTCCAGTGCCGAGTTATACAAGCAGTTCCATTTAGACACCACAAACGGCGTATTTGCCGTATAGACAGAAGGCGACTTCACTGAAAAGATTTACAGCTCACACAATCAGCTATTTTTCAGGCCACCCACAATACCAAGGAAAATTCATATTTTCTTTTATCAGCTAGTCTTCACCTTCCCAAGTGAAGTCATTTGCTCTTCTGTAACAGCAGCAGTTACATACAGAAGTGATCCACTTCTCAGAGACAAACAGAAAGCTCTGCAAAATTCCAGATGCTAAATAAAGCAGCTAATAGTCATGCAATTCAGTCTACTGACTTCTTTCCCTCTCCTAGAGTGAATAATCAGTAACCAGGACATTCCATTTCCCACAGCCTACAGAGACCACAAGTACACAGTGCCTAGAGCCACACACTTCATAATCTGATAGCTGCTGCCCTTGTCATAGTTGGTATGAACAGCCATCCTAAAAACTTCTTGTCTCCTACAGCTAAAAATGTACTGTGGGTCTTTCCTGAAGATGTTCCTTGCCTCCCTCCCATAATGTCACAACTACTGACTCAGGAAGAAAAACAGCAGTGTCCTTATGGATTCAGATGCAGGGAATCATACTACTTTCATACCTTTTGCTTTTTCACCAGCTTTGTCTGTACTCATCTGTTTACATCCTGCTTGTGTAGGGCGCGCTCTATGCCCGTTGGCACAGACCTACAAGTAGATAATATTTTGAGAAGTATTAGATGTCTAGAAATTAAGCAGCCTAATTTCTTTCCTCATCTTTCTATCCTAGGCTCCAGTAAAACAAATGGTTATATAATTTGGCACAAAGGGCTTTGAAAAATAAAGAAAAATTAAAGATAATACAGATCAGTTTAGACATGTGTTAACATATACTACCCAACTAGTTAAGAATTTGCCAGAAAAAGAATGAAGAAAAATATTTAAGAAACATTTTCAGCTTACTGTGAAACTAGGTGCCAATTACTGTCACATCTTAGTACATGCGTTTTAAAAATCAGTTTTCAGGAAAAAAACCCCAGTATTAATTCAGTTATCCCTTTGTAATATTATGACTGGAAACTCTTCAAATACATTCAAGTTATAGAATGGGTACGGCTGGAAAGGACCTCAAGATCATCTAGTTCCAACCCCCCTGCCATGTACAGGGACACCTCACACTAGACCCAAGGCTCTGCCCATCCTGGCTTTCAACACTGCCATGGATGCAGCATTTACCTCTTCTTTGGGCAACCTGTTCCAGTGCCTCGCCACCCTCACAGTAAAGAACTTCTTCCTTATATCTAACCTGAATGTACTGTGTTTTAGTTTAAACCTATTACCCCTTGTCATACCACTTTTTCTAAGTTTGTTTCTTGTAAGTTTTGTAAGGCAAGATTGCTCGATTCAAAATACAGCTTCTTTTACAGATTACTGCTGGTGAAATTCCTCAGCAAAACTTACATTTAAACAAGTAATAGCAGAAGGGACTGCCAAGATTCACAGTAAAAATATGCCAACATTGAAGTTATTTTGGAGTGAACAATTAACTGCATTCATGACAGACTTTCTGCATTCAAGGGAGATGTGCTGGCTCTCCAAACCAAAACCAAAGTATGTAACTTCAGTCTCACTATTGCCTCAATGCATATCTGCAGTCCTTGCTGACTACAATATTTTGTATTGAAAAACCTGATCCAGAAGATCTGTGCACTCTTTTCTGTACTGACCTAATCAAACTCCCTCTATTTCAGATTGGCGCAATACAATCCATCAGCTTGCTGAAAGCTGATGTAATTTATCTTTCTCACCAGGAAAACCTCCTTAAGGACAGCTCTCAACTTTAAGCATGCAACCTTGACTTATGGTCTGAAGGATAATTTCATCCTTTTCTCTAAATTAATCTGAAGTTTATATAGAAAACAAACCATAGAGTGCTTAGATGCAGTTGGTATCACAGTTTTTTCTTCTTCTTGGTTCTTAGCCTTTGATCGAGTGATTCTCCCAGAGAAAACAGGAGCTGTCTGGAAACATCCCCAAGGAAACAGAAGTTAACATAATCCTTATCTATCCCCCATCCTGTCAATGTCAGAGAAGCCCAAGTGTTAAAAGTACCATGCCTGTGCAGAATGGGTCAAGTGTGTAATTTGAAAACCTTCAGTCAAGTGGACAAAATAGGAACAAGTTAGCAGTTCTAAAACAACTTAGTTGTTTCATTTGAGTGTGAATCATTCCAGTTTTTGAAGTGATAACATAGCCATAGATACAAAAATCAACGTATCACTAGTACTATTTCCAGCTTTGTTTAAAAAAAAACCCAAACAAAACAACAAAACAAAGAGCCAAATCACCCCCTTGTTGTTTCTTCTTATAAAATAAATATTTATGAAGTATTTACAAAATAAATTGTTTGGCATAACACAAATTTGTGTACAAATAGAAATGTTAATATCTTGGTACAACGTATACTTCATGTATATAGATATTTATTATTACTCTTATTACCTTCTCTCTCGGCTTCACTATCACTGGATCTTCAGGTACAAATGAGAGAAATCCCGGTGCAGTTGGTCGATATAACCCAACTTTAAACACACCCTTTTTTGCTTTCTCTCTCTGCTCTCTCAGTTTTCGAAGTTCCTTTTCCTCTTTATAGCGCTGGAGCATTTCCTTGCGTTCATTAATTCTCTTGGTGGCTGCATTTGTAGTTTGTTCTGAAGCAAAGATGGAAGACAGGCACGTTACAAAACCTTGAAGATACTTATGAGCCAACAATAAGCATATGACAGACACCAGTTAAACGTTAGATGAAAATTTAGATTTGGGTTTTTCAATTCTTGAATGACAAAGCAATCATCAAGAGACTTCCCATTGAATAGTAATAGCAAAATGCATTCTTCCTTTAGCTGCTTCAGACCAACCAGAGCAAAGCCTTGTTCATACCTCCAGAGCAGCGAGGAGGATAAAGCTGTATTGAGACTTTTTTTTTCTTAGAACTGGTAGTTGTTTTTTTAATCTTAAACCTTTTCTTCGAATTAAAGCATTGACCACGATTAGGTTCCTGTGATAATGTTACTAAATCTACCTAAAGTCATTTTTAATGATTTAAAAAAAGCTTTCTAAACAAGTTTTTACTTACTCTGTTTGACATTGCTGTTCTCTTGAGAGCACATTTCGCTTCTCTCCTTTAGCTGAGAATTTCCCTTCTCTTTTGAAAGCTGAACGTTGACATCTGCCAATCCAAACTGTCTGCCCTTTTCAAACAACTTGTGCCTGTTCTCCTTCTGAAGCATCGATTTTCTACGTGCCACTTTTGTTCTGAGGGCTTCTGTACTCAGATCTTTTTTGTATCGACTGGCAAACTGGGAGGTAGCAGCCATCTTGATGACCCTGGACAAAAATCATAATGATTAGGAAAAAAGCTGTCATGTTTTGTTTTGCCCTTTTCATTCAAGTTTACATGTTATGAACAAAGCCCTAAGTTCTTTGGATTCTATGTGTACCAGAGAAAACACAAATGACAATTTCAGTAATGACTCTTTATTATTCCTCTTTATTTTATGCATTCAAGGGGCTAGTTTGTGAAGTGGTCAGCAAGTCTGACACAGAATTAGTAGGGGACTCTGTGTCACTGCCAGGGATTGGCCTGCGCTCTGTTTTCAACACAGCTGTTTTTCACATTAAGGAGACAAGCAAGTAATTACAAGGTTGTAGGACAATACTTGGAAGCAACACTGACACTGAGCACTTAGATTATACCCTATCTGATAGCAAGGCATTTTTGTCATGCATCAGAGTTCTTGGCACCATTTCCCAACTGAGTTGCCAGGACGCAACTGCAATACAATAGCATTTATTGCAAGCAGGATTTCTCCCTGGTTTTTTTACCTAAGGAAGATTTACTGAAACATCAGTTGGTCTGTTCATGCCTTATAGCTTTACAGTAAGAAGAGCAACAGAGCTAAACTATATAACCAGTTATTCGTTTAGCAGTAAACTGGCCATTTACTGAAGTTCTTAATTTCAAAACAGCAAACTTTGATCAAACTAAAGGAATCATCAGTGACCTGGACTGAAAATACCAACTTGGACTACATGTGTACAGGATTTCCTAAAGTTAATCCCCTCCGTTTGCTACCAAAAGCCAAAACACCACCAGCAGCCTATCTGAAAAACCCCAATGTCAGACAAAAGAGAGCACCAAAATAAACAGAAAGAGAAATTACATAGAAAAATAAACTGTATGTAACTCACGGAAAAAGCATACAAGGGGAGAATCTGAGCTATGGTAAGAAAGAACACAAAGTCTGCTCAGCTACCATCACTGCTCCTTGTTCCCCACTTCCTGGCAGTATTCATGTATTGAGTAACTTGCACAGCATCAGTAGTACCTGCACGCCCATCTGGAGGTGCTTTAGAATAGCTACTGGAGATAGTGTACAAATCTCGATGTGTGTATTTTGCTTCTTTCCCCCCCCCCAATAACTGCTGTTAGAGAGCAAACTCTGGTCAATGGAAGTTAAACAAGCAAGGGGGAATAAAATCAAAACTCAGCTTAAAGCACTCAAATCAGAGACTGTATCTCTTCCATAATTCTGGAGTACCTGGTGTATGTCAGTCCCACCCAATTCTATGAATATCTTAAGTTTCATCCTGCATCTTACATTCAAACTTTCAGAGATTATTAATTAACTGCCATCTTTGATCAGTAAGCACAAATGATCAGACTAGCTCTACTATAGTTCATAGCTCACATTTGTCTTGCTTTTTATCCAAGTGATAAAGGAAGGTTAATTCACAACCATCTCCAATAATAATCTTTGAACTGATCGTGTTAGGAATTCCCACTGTATTACAGAAAACCATGAAGAAAAAGATCAGTGGGGATATATTGCTACTACTTAGCTTCTAGAAGAATCAGGCTTTTTGAGCCCAGTGGATGAAAGTCAATCCTAAAGGCAGCAGCAAGCATCAAGTCTTTACATCCGTCCTTTGGGGGCTTTCAGGACGAATTCCCTAAATCTACCTTAAACATGTACAACAATGGTACTTTCAAAGTGCATGTGCAATTTTTGATTCAGTGCCTTGATCGAAGGCAATGTAACCTATATCCACAGAATATACATTGTTTTCTGTCAGGCAAGCTTACAGAAAGCTGCATTTGCTTTCAACACTGATGAATATTTAAAACATTTAACGGATTTTTATGCTCTACTTTGTACTTTGAACAACCTTTTCCTAGTTATTGTGGTATAAATGCACTTAAGGCCTTCCACAAATAAGCCTCAAGAACAAGTGATTTCAGTAAGCAATCCTGCAGAAGAATTAATATGAAGCTTGAAGGTGGCAAATATAAGTAAAGATACAGAGAGAGCTTCCTACAAAGGTATTATCATCTCACATCCTAGGTCAGCAAAACCAATACAAGAGATTAACCATAACCTCTTTGGGCTCATTAAAACTGTATGGCATGTTCAATGTCCCAAGCATCTCTTTAAGATGAAATTACGTGTCTCCTTTTCTTTCCAGATTATGTTTTTTGAGTAGTACCGTGCTCAAACAGGAGTCTAGAATCGTATCTTAGAATCACAGAATGGTTTGGGTTGGAAGGGACCTTAAAGCTCATCTAGCTCCAGCCCCCTGCCACGGGCAGAGACACCTTCCACTAGAGCAAGTTGCTCAAAGCCCCTGTGTCCACCCTGGCCTTGAACACTGCCAGGGATGGGGCAGCCACATTAATTAGACTTTAAATTAGCACAAATTCAAGATTAGTAGCAGGAAAGGGATAAAGGGCTTATGCAAAATCAAAGATTTGTGACCAGCTAGCATATCCTCCCAAAATTAAAGTTGAAAATTTATAGGATTGTTTTTTTTTTAAAAAAAAAAAACATATATATAAATGAAAGTGAGGGAAAAGACCCACTTTTGACCAACACCACCACAAGCACCAAAGGACTAATACAGACATGAAATACGATTAGGTAGAGTTCGCATTTTCTTTTTTTTTAGCCCGAATAGCGACAAAACAGAGCTATTTTTAAAGCAGGAATCCCCCCACGTTCAGCAG
>NW_009921628.1:0-4846 GCF_000696875.1 Nestor notabilis | reverse complement strand
GGTCTGGTACCTCACGCCCCGCGAGGACTCGGGGGCAGGGTGAGGGCTCCGTGGGTCCCGCTCCGCTCCGCTCCTCCCCGTCCCGCCCCGCCCTCCCGGCGCCCAGACAGGTCTGTGTGTAACCTCAGTGCCGCCGCCTGAGGAACCGAAGCCGGCTCTCCACAGGCTTTAAACAGTCTAGGGTTGTCGAGCGTTTGCAGCACCAACTCTCTTTAAGTCCTGTGCTCGCATCGTGCCAACATTGCGTTTTGCTGTGGTGAATTGTGTTTAATGCGGCTCTGGTCGGCAAGACGGTTTGCTCTGCGTTTGTTCAGCAAAATTAAAATGTAAAAACGCTAATGAGGGAACCAACCGCTTGGTGGCACTGCAAAAGTGTAGACGGCGTTTGAAAAGAAGCGGTGTCAAACGGGAAACTGCTGAGCAGCAGGCGCAGTGGCAAACGGACAACCAGACCTTCCCTACAGCCCGACAATGCAGGACCTCTACACGGCATTACAGTAAAATGTCACTAATTTTTTATATAAACGCGATTACAGTGGATGGAGACGGTAATAAGTGGATTAAGAGCGTTCGGTCAAAGCGCAGCACCACTGGACGTTGACTGCGCCTCACAGACTGCAGCAGTTGGAGAGATGTCACCCCCTGGCTCCCTGTATGGACTGCCGGGGGTGACAGCAAAGATTCGCAAACATGAACCATCCGGACTAATCCTACAATCACTGATTTACTACAGGACAATAAAAGATGAGTATGGAGGTTATTAAGTGCTGCCAGGTTTCCTAGTGGTATGGAAAAGATCCAGTTGAACAACAGAGCTACAGGCGTTTGTAGACTCTGCGCACAGAGGTCGATCCAGTGCAGTCCTCGCTGTTTGCTGATTTTTGTTACTCCCCTTTTCCTCCCAAGTGAATGGAATTTGAGGGCATTCAGCAGTTCTACTTTACAATATCAAGATATAATTCAGTAATGTGAACCAATTTAGGGGGAAAAAAATTAGTTTAGGAGTGCCTTCCAACAAAAAAATCATTTTTTCTTATTGTATACCTCTATCTGAAGGATTCCTTCATGCTGAAACTATACTTGTCTCCTCCTTGGAGCATCTAGACCAGCTCATTTGCTCATTCCCACTCGTGGATGTTGATACTGAATTTAGGAAGCATCGCTGCACTGCAGCCAGAACTTTAATCTCACTAGCTCAAGTAACATCAGGGATGACACAGCTTCAAGGTAGACAGGTAACCCAAGTATGTAACTCAGGTCTTTGGCAGGCTCAGGCTCTGCTGAGCACCTTCATGCGTTGTTACTTGAGCTCGTAAGGTTAAAGACAGAATGAATTTACTTAACATACTGCAGTACCACCTTCCATTATCAATATCTAGGTCACGGCAAGGGTCTTGATGTTTTTGAGTAATGCCATGATTTTGAAGTATTGCATTGCCACTTTATGATAACACACAGTGTGTGGTTTTCAACCAAATCCCTGATTGCCACTGATTTTATTGTGTTAAGAGGAATAAACATATTACCATTTAATAGAGATAAGCAAGCGATATAAATATATAAACTCATTATCCTAGAAAGATATTATATACGCCTGAAAGGTTAAACCCACCATTCTCTTACAGTCCTGATGATTTTATGATAATATGCTTACATTTTACCCACTGAAGCTTTGAGAACTAATTTCACTGTCTTTATTTCTTGGCAATACAACTGTCATTATCAGATACGTTTTATACTGAGCAGATGATTATGTGGAAATCTGCTGACTTGCTCTTTCTACTCTTCCTTTGTTCACCTGGGAGATTGTTTTTTGTGAGTGTATTTCTTCCCTACTCTTGCATAAATGCACCTTACTGAAGAATAATATGGAGTGTGTAGGTAAACCTATCCCCAACTTTAGCCCTGAAATAATTACAATTCCTAAATATATTTTTGGTGAATGGAGTTATAAAGCTGTAGCCCACAGCAAGGCATACTTGCCACTAGCATGGAGTCAAAGAAACCCCCCTGTAGCAAACTCCCGTAAGTGGAGCACAGCACAATGCAGCAGAGGGCACAGAATACACCTCCCACCAGATAATTGACATCCTATTAATTAAGTATGGTGCAGAAAAACCATTAAGGGCTATTCCCACTAACTTCTGCTTATGCTTTTCATCTGTAGCAGTCACTAGTTTAAAAACCAGACTACTTGTAGGTGTTGGTAATAGGAGCTAAATTCCTGTCTTGCAAGGAAACACAGTTCAGCCTTCTGCTGCAATTTCTTGCTCTGTTCTTTGGGTTTCATTTTGCACTGTAGCAAGTTTTTAACTGGACTATGAGACTGCCACCCACCAACCACCTAATGCCTCAGCCTTTAGCCTGGCAGGAGGGAATGGTCCAAGCAGGTTGGACAGACAGACATTTGGACTCTCACCAGGATGACCTTGGACAGCATCTTCCCTTTCTTGGGTATTTGCTCCACCACCTAGATAAGCACACAAATGAATGACATCAAATTCAACCCCTAGAGCCCACAGTGTTAAAAAGAAATTGGTGACATTGCTCTGTTCCTTCAAAGAGACTCGTAAACCCTCTATGTGTGGGCCCAGGATCCTGTGCTGATGGAAACCCCTGCATCTGGGCTACGCAGAGCGAGTCTAATACCTCCCTGTTTGATGTCTCTGCTCGGGAGGTGGGAGTTTCCACTCGCCCTTGGGAGGTGTCTCACACTCTCCTGGCTATAAATAGAAAGACAAGGTACCCAACTCTGGGTATTATATTGCACTCTGGCAGCCCGATCCCTAGTTGCTAGATGTTGTAGCACATTTATAAGCTCCCAGCTTTCACTGGAGCCAGCCTACAATGCAAACTAGCAATCCTTTAATGTAAAATATAGTTGGAAACAAAGTCTGAGTAGCTTTTATCTCAGGATATCTTTACATCCTCTGTTATGTATGCTGTGTTTACACCAAATGTTCATTGCTGTTACAGAGTTCAGTTAAAAACCTGCTGTAGCACTAGAGGTGAAAGCATCCTGCAGCTGGTTTCATGCTGCAAGGCCGAAGGATTTTTCTTAAGGAAATCACATTTCTTTCCAAACACACTCAAAGAGCTGTAAGAGCTTCGTTAATCCTATGTACTCTGTCAGAGTTAAACTTCTCCAGGTCTCGGATAAGATAGGACTGGTTTTATCTATTGTATTTTTAATGTTCAAGGCTACTGAAATGCAAAAGTGCCAGATGGCCATGTAAGCTAAACAATGTGCAAAATCTTTCTTATATTATCACTAAATGCCCTGGTGGCTGGGAGGGGTGAGGGCAATGAGAGGAAGGTTGCTTAATCATTAGAAGGCACTTAGCAGCAAGCCTTTGGCTGTCCTTATCAACTTACAACAAAAGATTTGGTCTGTACCATTGTGAGGCCTTTTTCTAATATGACAGGACAGGTATTTCATTCCCCTGTAAGCTGTTGGGGGATGTCTTGTGTGTCAGTGTGTGTCACTGAACTGTGGTACCACTCTAGTAGATATTTCTTTTTTTTTTTTTTCCCACGTGCACAAACAAATCACCATGGTTCTATACCAAACCCCAAAACCTTCCCCTGGAACACATGAAGCTACTGTGTCAGCAGCAGCTCAATCCCGTTGTTGTTCTGGGGTTTTGTTACGGTCCAGAGGAGAAAGTACTGGAAGGATGAGGAACTGTAGGTTCTGTTTTCCATCCTGTCAGTGATCTAATATTTGACCTTTGGCAAAGCATTTTACTTCTATCATCCCTTCTGTCCTCGTGTTGTCTTTGTATATATCAGCCGTAGCCAATAGGGACTCTGGAGACTTTTGGAGATTTATCTCAGCCATCCGACACGCCATGTTCATGTGATCCTGTGCCTTGGCTAATTAGCTCTGCCCGTTGTCAGCACCGCGCTGTGCTAACACACTGCTTTTTAGCTTGAGGATGGTCTCAAAGATCTCACAGTATTGGATTACACAGAGTAAGTCACATCTCCACTGCTGTCCTCCTGCAGGTCACAGAAACTGGGCCTTGTCAGTTTGCTAGTCTTGCCCTTACTCTGAGTGATGTGTGGTCCTCCCTCACAGGACCTGCATCCCTCAACTGCTGAAATCTTTGGGGATTTCATCTTGGGAGGGGGGAGCTCCTTCTTGCAGGAACTCTATTAGGCTTTAGCTACCATTTGGTGCCACCGCTTAATTCCCCTTTTCCCAGTGCCTTCCCTTTGCATTTTCCTCTTGTTCTCAGTACCTTTGGTTTTGGAGGACTTCCCTGGTGCCTGACTGTTTCCGTCTGTGGGCTGAGGGCTTCATGGGGATAGCACAGGGAAGATGGCTGGGGTGATGCTTGCGTGATGAACCACCACCCAGGGGCTAAGCAGCCATGCTTCCTGGGACACATCAACACCAGGAACAGTAGCAGCATCTGCACAGATCACTGCAGAGGGTATTTAGTGACTGTGTCAGGGAGGCAATCTTGGCAAAACAAGCTAGCTGGCACCAAGCTAGTGAGGTTCCATTACCTTGAAGGACTACCCTTCATACTCCCAGTAACCCCTTAGCAGCAATTTTGGCCCTGCAGCCAGGAACCAAGTAGATTTTAAAGCTGGAAGGTCTATCAAATGAATTTCTTTAGCGACCTGCTGAGGACCATATAGATTTTAGCCTGTTATCACTGTATTAAATGCACTTGTAACCTGCCGGTGCCAGACAGCGGGCTGGGAGCTGGCACCCCTGTTGCTAAACCTCACAGCAGGAGGCACACCGGTAGCAAGGTCCAGGCCTGGCGACACCAGGGTGAGCAAGGCTGTGGGGCCCCACGCCGGCCAGCTTGGGGGCCTACGGAGAGGCCTT